>NC_056739.1:1351922837-1352177837 GCF_019279795.1 Protopterus annectens
GGGCAATTGAAATTCAGGGAACTTTACCTCCGCCGCCTGAAGATATACCATTATACACATTCTTAAAAGAAACATCAGACATGGAATGCTGTTATTATCTTAACATTTTGGAAAGATTTTTTGATTTTTATACAAAAACTTAAAAGGGTTAAATGGTATTCAAATTGTTGAACAGAGCATTTTAGTGACTACAGATATTAAGTATCTATATTTTGTGATCCCTAAGGATGCTGGCCTAGAATGGGTAAGTTATTTATTAAACTGAAAGGCTGCATTTTTGCATTCAAATGTGAGATTAATTATTGAAGCACTGTCCTACAATATTCTCAGCTTTGTGGGAAACATTTGTAAGCAAAACACATAGGTGGTTATGGAAGCCACAGTGCCCCATAGTTTCACCAAGCTGTTTAAGACTGCTTGTGAATATTTACTTTTTCAAGCATTTTACCAGTGATATTTTTAATATCATGTGATAATCAAGTAACTTTAAATTTTTTTATTGTATATTAATCAAGTGACTGCATTTTTAAAATTTAGATGCTGCTATTATATACACAATATTAACTTTTTAAAAATGGTTTCTATGTAAAGTGAATGGATATCTAATTATGAAGATTCAAACGAAAAATCTGTTGCCAGTAATATCTGTCAAAATGTTAGCGATATACATTCTGAATGAGTTAAGGAAAATACTATTAAGGGTCAGGCAGAAATGGCATTCCATTTAGCTGTGGTTGACTGAGATTTTTGATGCAGGGACTGAATTTCTGACAAATATATTTTCCTTGAAAGCATTGTTACATGAAACATTAGAGGAAATACAAGAAGAGAGATTATTTATAAACCTTGTTTCTTGAGAGTGACAAATAGTCAAAATGGCATCACAAAAAATAATGTGGATATTTCCAGAAATAAGTTCATTACAGTAAAACTGACACTGGCATTACAAATTTCTGCCCCATAGCCATCTTGTCTACACTCTCTAAAATCTTTGAAAGATGTACACATCAGCAATTTCTCCACTATCTCTTATAAGATAAGCTAATCAGAAATATGAAACATAGATTTTGGCCAGACCACAGCACCTCCCACTGCATTACTGTCATTTTCAGACACTGTCAATAAAGCTTGCAACTCTAATAAATTTGTATCTGCAGTACTTCTAGATTTATCAAAAGCCTTTGACATGGTCTTTCACAGTAAACGCCTCATCAACTTTCCACTCTGCATTTGTCATCTCCATCTATTGACTGGTTCTTTAGCTACCTTGCCAACAGGCAACAAGCTGTAAAATGGCAAGGATCCATCTTTGCATACCTTCTCGCTTCCACAGGAGTCCCACAAGAATCCATCTGTGGCCCTCTACTATTCAATATTTTTTATCAATAACCTACATTTGTCTTCTTGTGAAGACATCTTGTTTCAATATGCAGATGACTCTACCATCATCTGCTCTTTAAACACCTTAACTCACCTCCAGGAAATCACTCAACAAGCTGTCATCTACCTTGAAATCTGGCATGCAAGGGTACAACTCAAACCAAAAACTAGATGATGTTTAACAGATTGTTAATGTTGTTTGCACTATTCTAGAATAACACTTTATTAAACATTGCTATATTCATTGCCTAGCTGATATGAATCTTGCATGACTGCTATCACTATTATAATCACAACTGTTATATAGCATCAAGTTTTTTCTTAACAGTATTTGTGTATCAGTTTTCTGTTTCTTTTTCCTATCTAACTATGCTGTAAGTTCTATTTTAATTATTGATCTCCATACCTATTCATAAGACTCTTTTATCTATCTTCTACATCTTTCTCCAAAATATTATACTATTTTTACTACTCTCCTACTTACCCTTCTACTGACTTTTTCCACTCAGGAATCCACTAACTAACCCAGAACTAACTGTTCTTACCACTGCCTACCTGAAAATCCTTCTTCCTTGCCTACTACCCCATTCCTTCACCCCTATCACTACTGTCTGCTTTGAATATACAGCTATTCACCAACTCACCATCTTACTCTTTTTCATATTTATTTTACTGGTCCCTGAATCCATATATATGGTTTAAAATAAAACCTACACCACCTAAAAAGAGGAATACCCACTCTCCTTGATTATTGAAGTCCGCTGAATCCTCTCCAGCAACTGTGCTATTAAAACAGAGCAAAGTATGTGTTAAGTATCTAGATTTTAAGCTGTCCTCCTAGCCTATTAGTGAGTATCTACATTGTAAGGTACCTGGTCAGCCATAACACATCTCTGTACACCCCACCTTTTACCCCCTCCTCACTCACTACCTGTCCAGACTCATTCCTTGTTACCTACTTAACTATCACTTGATTAGCCCTGACCACTTTTAGCCCCTATCTTCCCTCTCAAGCTCCTATTTCCCCTCTCAAGCTACTACTAGTCTAACCCCTACTCCTGATCACTTTCTGTTCTCTCTCCTTACTCTGTCTTCTTACTGCCACATAGCCTCTCCCCACCACTCACCTCTATGTGTACACTCCCCCCATTCTGTACTTCCTAGCCACACTAACTGTCATCGACTCTACTTCCCCCACTCATCTCTCCATCCTAACAAATAGCCATGTAACTATACTTCCCTCTCTCTAGTCTTATATTTTGTTCTGTTCCTGCTAGTGGATTCCTTCAGAGCTCTGTGCATAAAATGTTAAATCATATCCACTATTTCTAGACACTAAAGAGCTCTGCCCTGCTGAAAAGCCTTTCTCTGATTGTTTTTCTTTTTCTTCTCTCACCGTGCCTCTTCCAGTGCTACCCCGCTCCGTTTGCTCTGCTCACTTCGCTCCCCTACCCTATCCCCTTTCCCACCCACCCCTAGGGCTCTCAACCTTATACTTCTAGACCACACCCCATCAATTATCACCCCCAGTTATCCTATCACATCACTCCATTCAACTATAACACATATTTCAACCACCAAACCTCCTAGCAATCAAGCACAACATTTATCACTACCACCACACCCACAACATCTCCACCTAAACTACTCACCAATTTTACTTCCAAAGCAACTTTATCCTCACACTAATTCAAACATGTATAGCATACAACACCCCCTTCTCCATAAACGTTTATTTTATCAAGCAACTATCTCCATCCTACTTCTACTCTCTATACTCTCTTCCTATCACACCCATCTAAATATCACTTTTCCACCCCCATGGCAAACCAAACCCATAACTTACCACACACAACTTCTAAACTCTCCTATTACAACCCCCAACTCTACATCCTTTCTAACCCCATCTCTCTATTATAACAAATTAGCAATAAAACCTAAAACCCATACCTCACACAAGTTATCTAAAATTCTCAATAAACTCACTAAACTATACTTAAACTTACTCCTAAAACTCTCCTGCTGTGGAGACATTCACCCAAATCCTGGCCCTACCTCAACAGAAAAAGCCAAAATAAAGCTACCAACTCCCCATTTCTTCAAGCCCAAAGCATCTCTCCTCCTCCTAAATATCAATGCAAGAAGCATACTAAACAAAATACATGACCTACATGCCTTGTTAGTACTATACAAACCTGACATAGTGGTACTAACAGGAACATGGCTTAAACCTGATCACCACAATAATGAGATCATAGCCCCAGGTTATGATATCTTGCGTAAAGACAGGACAGGTAAAAAGGGTGGAAGTGTAGCAATTCTATTTCAAAGCCACCTCTCACTAGAACTACTTGACTATAATAATGAAGAAATCAACAACGTAGAACTTATCCTAGCCAAATTTAAATTAAACCCAAACAAACAAATAATCATCGCAGGGGCATATATACCCCCAGGTAACAACAATCCCATTATGGAAAACATGTTAAGTTGGTTGTCACTCTCCCTCCCTTACGAAACAATACTACTAGGTGACTTTAACATAGATTGGGCCAACTGCTCCAGAGATTATCCCTCAGAGCATATCAACCTTTACGGGTTCTCCCAAATAATCACAACCCCCACTAGGACAGACAAAACAACCAAACGTCAATCCATTTTGGATTGGATTCTGGTATCTCACCCCACTTTTGCACATCAATCTGGCTGTTTACCTGACAGTCTAAGTGATCATCAACCCACCTACCTAATTAGGAGCAAGACCCAACACCTACCCAACCTACCTCTACTAAAAATAATATGTAATAAAAAAAGCTTCAGAGCCAATGACTTTAATAAAGCACCAAATTGCTGCAACTGGCTCCCTCTTAAACAACTACCTCTCAACGAAGCTGTACAGTACTTTAACTCTACCTTCCTACATATCCTAGACCATCATGCCCCTACTAGATCCATCAGGACAAAAACCCACCAAGCCCCATGGCTCACCAAAGAGACAAAAAAGATAATGAAAGAAAGGGACAAACTCTGGATAGCTTCCCACAAAGATTCAAACACTATCCTAAGGTCAGAGTATACAGAACTACGTAATACAGCCAAGAGACTAACTAAACTAGACAAGTCCAACTATTACAAAAACCTACAGGATAAATATAGCCATAACCCACATAAATTCTGGACCTCCATTAATAGACTACTTCACCCTGGAAAAGCATCCACTCCCACCCCTGTACTGCCAAACAACCAAGATGATATTCCTACTCAGTTTAATAAATTCTTTACAGAAACAGTTCAAAATCTAGCCAATACCCAGAAACATAATGATACCCCTATACAATCTTCTACTGCATATAACAGTCATACAAAAAATAACTTCTCTACCTCTTCCCTACAACCAGTGTCCACTAAAATGGTTGCAAACCTCCTTAGGAAGCTAAAACCAACTACACTAGCTGCCGATAAACTCCCTGCTGATTTCCTTCAGATAGCAGCAGACACCATATCCTACCCAGTGTCAATTCTTATTAATAGATCAATCTCAGAACACAAAGTTCCCACCCACTGGAAAATCTCCCATATTGTCCCTCTGCATAAAGGTGTCAACTCCTTAGAGCTAACCAACTATCGTCCAATTGCCATACTATCACCCTTATTAAAAATTCTAGAAAGAGTTGTCCACTTGCAACTAATGCAATATCTTCAACAAAATAAACTACTATCCAACTCCCAACATGGCTTCAGACCCTCCCACAGCACAACCACTGCCCTTCTATCCTATACCAATACAGTCAATCACTTTAGAAACCAATGTCTTTTCATATCTTCCATCTTCCTTGACTTATTAAAAGCCTTTGACATGGTTAACCACAATCTGCTCCTCAATACTCTATCTAGTCTCAATATTTGCCCCTCCACCATACTCTGGTTCAGCAGCTATTTATCAGAATGCCAACAAGCAGTTCTCTGGCAAGAAAAGCTGTCCCCCCTCTTACCAGTTTCCATAGGAGTCCCTCAGGGATCAATCCTTGGCCCACTGCTGTTCTCCCTCTTCACTAATGACATTTCTTCTTCACTACCCATTGCTACAGTAGTTCAATATGCTGATGACACCACCATAACCTGTGCTGCCCCCAGCATTAAGGAACTACACACCATCACCCAATACAACGTTACCCTAGCAGAAACCTGGTTTACTAAAATACAACTTCTTCTCAACCCAAAGAAAACCAAACTAATACTATTCACCCTGGCAGATCATCCAACTCAGACTATAACCTCACTATAAACTCCAAAAACAATATTCAAATCACACCAACCAACCACACCAAACTACTAGGAGTTGACATTGATAACCACCTAAAGTATGATATCCATATAGCACAAACCATCAAAAAGGTCAACCGAAAACTGGGTCTGCTCTATAGAAATAAAAAGTTCATGACTAATCAGACCAAAGCCACTATTGCAAGAAGCCACCTCCTCTCTATCCTTCTCTATGCTTCCCCTATCTTAACTAACCTTCACCTGACTGAACTTCACAAAATGGAATCATGCTACAACAAAATTAGCAAATTTGCAACAGACCCCTCAAATAGATCCCATCACTGTCTTTCCCTAATGCAACTCAAGCGGCTGGAACTTCCTCAGCTACTTAGACTCAATCAAGCCATAGTTGCACATAAACTCTTCTACTACCCTGAAAAAACTCCTGCCCTCCAACAACTAATTAAGCCCTACACCACCACCAGAGCCCTAAGATCTAACAACCAAAATCTCATTCAAGTAATTAGACATAAAAATGAAGCAGGTAAATCTCTCTTTGCCTGCACAACAGCACAAACCTGGAACTCACTCCCAAACAATATAACCAGCACTACTTTTTGCACCCATTTCAAACACCTCTTGAAATCCTACTATTCTAATATCTGGCTCTGCTCTTGCTATACCCCAGGGTAGCAACATCTATGCTCCAGTTGCATGGACTATGCTACACTACAACATTTTCCTTTACTGAGCTCTACTGCTATCCCACAGATTCATCCTAACATTTCATCAATCTAACAGCAGTAAACATTCCAACACTTGTACTGTTCTGTACTATATCCCTTACCTGAAAAACACTCTAATCCGTTTCTAGACTAACACAATACCTAACAGAGCTTATCTTACTCTCATCCTACCTATACCTTTATCCTATTTTATGCCACTATGGGCATTTATTTACTTCTCCGTTATACTAAAGTATAAATGTATTACAACTTTATATTTACTAATATTTCAAAGGAAAAAAAAATGTATATATATTTGTATTATTTGTACTAATTGTATATTCTACTAGAGTACTGACTGTATATTCTACTAGAGTTATCAAATGCCATGTAAATGGTCCTATGTGCTACTTATAAATGTTAAGAATTGCTTTGTACTGTTTTAATCTAATATTGTATTGTATCATGGAGCTTTTCTCCCCGGGCCTCCACTGAAAATGGACCTGTGTCCAGTCGGACTTTCCCGGTTAACAAAAATAAAATAAAATAAATAAATAAATAACTCCTACTCAACCCCCCAAAAAACAAACTCCTCCTCTTTACCCCCAAAATTCATACTCCTAACAAAGCATCTTTCAAAATCTTTTTGGCAAATGGCAGTGAAATTGAATTAGTCCACCATACCAAAGTATTGGGAGTCATAATTGATGATAATCTTAAATTTGACCTCCACATCCAAAGCAATATCAAGAAAGGTTATCAAAAACTAGGCATGCTATACAGAAATAACAATTTTCTGAACATACCCACAAAAATTACTCTAACCAAAACCTACCCTCTGCCCTCCTATATGCAGCACCAATTCTAACCAATTTACAATCCTCTATAAAAAGCAAACTCGAAAGCTACTACAACAAAATTGCCAAGTTTGCTAGTAATTCATTCTCCTATATCCATCAATTTAAATGCTCTACATACCCTTAGTTGGTTGGAACTCCCCCTCCACATCTCTTACATTTAACATAACAATATATAAAATCACACACAAATCATTAGCCTGTTTAGCTCTTACCCCTTTAAGCAACATATATTTCCCTAAAAGAACTCTTAGATGGGAATACAAACAGCTTCTCACCATAAATAAACTGAATAAATCCCCTGGACAAAGCCTATACTCGTACACAGAAGCAGAGCAATAGAAATCCTTACCTCTAATCCTCACAACTATTTCTAACCTACCCACCTTTAAATGTTCCCTAAAAGAATACTTTACAAAATCCTGGACCTGCTCCTGTGCCAATCCTGGCTGAACTCACTCACTATACTTCACTTCACCCCCTTTAAAGTAAGTCACACCTCACAGCTCTCTCAAACCTCCTATTCCAATTCTTTCTTTCGTTTTTCCCACTGCCTTACCATATTCACTTTATCTCTGCAGGCCTTTCCTCTATCTCTTTCTCTATCCTCCCTCCTTGCCTGATCTGTCTGAAGACACCATACCCTGCACTATTCTTATAATCTCATTCTCTCCATCCTTCTTCCGTCTTCTTTCTATAACCATAATATGAACACCATTTCTTGTACTAAGACATCACTCAAATTTCTACTCACTGTGTCATTAGAATTGTCTCAGGTCTCATTTATCACATACTAATATAAAATAATATGACTGGTGAGTTTTTCCTCACATATTATCCAACTCGTTATTGTTTTTCATTGCACTTTACTATGAAACATATGATCTATGTTTTTCTCATTACATTTTTTCACTGTTATGTTTTGTAGTGTAACGTGATACTTTATGATTTAAAACATCTGTACTTGATTTTTGGAAGATTGTGATTGTGGAGCTTTTCTCCCTGTGCCTCCACTAAAAATGGGTACTTTCTGCCCTAGTCAGACTTTCCTGGTAAATAAATGTCAAACAAACAAATAAATAAAACAATCTTGAGATATGGAAATGATACAGAATGTAATTAGGTGCAAGGCTTTTCTGCTGTGTCTAATATTGTGGGGGATGCCCCAAGGCTCATTTATAACAAAGGGAAACTTAAAAATTTCAGTGGAAAACCCCTTGAGATGGATAATTAGTGCCAAGGCTATGACCAGATGTTTCGCTTACAACCAATGTAAATTTACAGACAATGGCTGAACAATAGCAAATACAAGAGATAACAATAGTATATACCAGGATGTTTTATTTGCACAACTGATGAATATTGTTAGGGTAAGGTTTTTATGTTGGTAGAACATCATATAGGCAATCTACATGTTTATGAAAATATATATGCAGTAAGTGCAGTAAATGTAAATAATGTTTTATGCAGTTATGTTACAAAGGGTCTATATTATATCCTCGAATGCTTAAAAAAGCGAACGGTGATTGATCGAATTTATTTTCACGAAACTGCAAAATATCGAAGCAGCAGAAACTCTAATTTTTTCCTAGGGAAAGAGTTCGGTTGTCCGTTTCTGTTGCTTCGGTATTTTCAGTGTTATGGTGGAAAGTTACCAGTCGGATTCAGGTAAGTGTGCGACTGTGTGGATGTGAGTGTTAGGGTGATTTAGGTGAGTTAGGGTTAGGGCTCAGGTTAGGTGTGTGTGCGATTGAGTGGGCATGAGGGTTAGGGCGGATTTAAGTGAGTTAGGGTTAGGGAGTGGGTGAGGTGAGTGTGCGATAGTGACGGACCTTAGGGTTAGGGTTTGGGTTAAGGTAAGTGGGTAGTTAGTGGTGTGTGCATAGTTTAGTGTAGGGTTAGGTATCAGATTTTAGGTGTATGTGTGTGGATTTCTGTTTGTTTGGTTTGCTTTTGTTGTGTGTATGTGTTTTGGATCAGCGATTTTTTTTCCCTGGGAAAAAAATCGCTGATCAGACAGTTCGAAATTGTAAGCTTTCGCTTAAATTAGGTCGATCAATCAGCGTTCACTTTTTTAAGCATTCGATGATATAATATAGACCAGTTACAAATTGCATTGATTTTTTTTTTTTATCTTTGAAGTTCTTTCTAATTGATGTGACATCTAAGTTAGGGAATGAATACACCAAATAACCCTTTGAATGGAATTCTTTGTACTTGATGTTATGAGATCTAAGTTAAGGAAGAAACACATTGAAGTACTTCTGGAATGGAAATAATATTGCTGGCAGGAGATGTTTAATTCTTACAATTCTACTTGATTTAATGAATTATAGAGCTTTAAAGTGTATTTAAGCAGATGAAGGCTGCAACACTAAAGGCTTTGTTCCTGATGTGGTCATGTTATTTGTTGTCATGTAATATGTTTGTAATTATATGATACTTAACAAACTGTTTTTTCATGTGTGTTCACAGTTGGCAGAACTCCATACTGTAGCTAATCATTTGATGTGTATTAAAAATAAGGCAGTGTCTATGGCTGAATTTTCATAATTTTTGTTTATGCATTTTATTTTTATGGGAAGTCAAGTTTTTAATTCTTGGAAGACTTTTTTTCTTGTACAGCTTCAATGGAAGACATTGTCACTGATTTGGGATTTCTAGTGGAATAATCCAGCGTTTTTAGTATGTAGTTATTGCCTGTAGAACTTGGGGTAGTAAGAGGACCAACTATGTCCATAACTGCTCTCTGAAATGGCTGCTCAACAACAGGCAAAGACATTAAAGCAGCCTTGGCTTTGTTACCAGCTTTCTAAGCCTTTAGACAATAACTACAGGTACTATAATACCCTAATACATCAATTGCAATCCTGGCTAAAATAAATTACTGTAAACTATTTTACTATGCTACAAATAAACAGCAAATGGACCCAGTGATGACAGCAGGACTAGTAGATAAATCCATCTTTAATGAACAAATAAAACCAAGACATAAGCGCTTTCATAGTATCACTACTTCAATCAGATGTAACACACCTTTTCATAACCCCTCCTTAAATACTTTAAAACAAGGCCACATGCAAAACACATTTAAAGGTAAGAGACATTAAATTAATACATTGCTAAAAAACACTTAAAAAATATAATTAATTTAATTAAGAATATATAATTAACTTCAAGGTAAATATCTAAATATTATAAAATAGCTGTCACTTCATAAATTGTTGTGAACAAATGCATTTACATCATAATATATAAAAAATACTGTAGTGATACTATCTTTAACCAATTCATTTTTTCCTTAAGGCCCTAGCCTTAAGTTTAGGTCTCAATGGTACCCTGTCATTTAGGCCATGCCCAGAATCCCCTCTCATTCTTACGATCCACTTCGCCTCCAAATGTTCTATCTGATTCCTAATGTCACCCATTCTGTTGCTCTCAATAACTCGTCCAATTACTATGAATTTAAAATAGTGCGTTATATCGGTTTCAGTGACATGCTTGGAAAGAGCACTCACTGTATCATTCTTGCCTATATGATAGTAATGCTCTTTAATCCTGTCCTTTAATGCTCTATCTGTTTTACCAATGTAAAATTTTTTACAAATCATACAGTGAGCTAAATAAACAACATGAAGGGTGCTGCACGTGGCCTGGATATCAAACTTATATACTTTATTTTGATCAGGGTAATAAAAAATTCCACTGCTATCTATATACTTACAAGCCTGACAATGTCCACATGCTTCAGTACACCCACCATGTACAATGCGCTGTTCTTGTTTAGGGTAACACAACCGTCTTTTAAGGGAACACATGTTCTTGTATACAAATGAAGGACTAGCATCCTGCATCTGCAATTTCATTATCTGTTGTTAACACAGCCCAATATTTATCTATAACCTCCTTATAACATTTTATGTCACTAGAGTAAGAAAAACATATTCTCAACTTGTTATTTTTATCAACCTCATTCTCAGATTTCTTGTCATATTTCTCTCCAAAATATGGTCTGGCTCTAGTATCCCTCAACCTAACTACCTTATCAATATTCTCAGAGATCTCACCCTGTTTATATCCTCTCATAAATAATGCATCTTTCAGTAAGTCTGTCTGTATATTGAAGTCAGACTTTCTGACACAGTCTAGATGCCCTATAGGTTTGACTTTTAACAACACTTCTGAAAACATGAGGTGGATGCATACTTTCTTTGTATAGGAGATGGTTGCAGTGGCAAGGTTTCCTATATAACTCAGTGTGGATGTGACCATTAGTGTCACAAATCACCCTTACATCTAAAAAATCAACCGAAGTTTCAGAAATATTGTGTGAAAACCTTAAGTAAGTGGTAGTCTCATTAATATAATTAATAAAGTCTTGTAAAGTAGACATTGGACCATCCTAAATAAGGAAAAGATTGTCTAAAAATCTACAGTAAAAAACAACCTGGGCTTTAAAGGGCCCATCACATACAAAACTTTGTTCCCAAATACTCATCATGACATTGGGGTAGCTATTGCCATAAGAAGTGCCCATAGCCATGCCATGTCGCTGCCTGTAATAACGTTCACCAAACAAGAACACATTATTACTCAAAATGCATTCCATCAATAAGCAAATCAACCTAATCTTACTGCTATCAAAGTTTACATGATGTTCCAAAAATTGGTTGATACTCAATAGGCCATCCTCATTGGGGATTACCATAAATAGTGAAGTGACATCCAGTGTTACTAAATACAAAACATTAGTTCTCTCATATGCACTAAGAAATAGATATAAATCATTTAAAAAATGTTGTGTGTCCCTCAAAATATGTGGGCATGTATTCAGCACTATTCTTAATTGCTTTTCTACACAGATAGAGGCTGGCTGCATGCACCAATTTCTTCCTGCTACTATTGGTCGAAAAGGGGGATTCATAGGATCCTTATGTATCTTGGGCAGGTCTTGAATGACAGGTATTAATGCATCCTTCACTATCAAATAATTATACTAATCTCTATCAATGATATATTCATTAAATAATATTAATAAAGTACGATCAACTCTTTTAATCATAAAATCCACCTGCTGAAAATCAACTTTTGTATAAAACCATTTATCCCCCAACATTAACTCCATTGCTTCATTATAGTCATTCGTATCAAAAATTACAATAGGCCCACCCTTGTCAGCAGGTCTAATAGTTATTTGGCAATTCCTTTGTAAATTATTTAAGGCTTGAAACTCATCCTTATTTAAATTAAACCTGCTAGAAGACATATTCCTATTAGAGCTATACATTTTATAAAAATCATCAAGGCATAATTTCTCAAAAGCTGTGACTAAAGGGTGGGAGTTGTGTATAAACATACTGGGTTTACTAAACATTCTTCTCCCAGTATCATTCTTATTATTTTTAAAACATAGTTTGAGAAGGACATTCCTAATGAACAATTTAAAGTCAGGTATTAGCTCTGCAAAATCCTGCTTTTGCGTAGGAATAAATGATAAACCTTTCGACAATACTCTACTTTCAGCATCGGTTAAAACCTGGCTAGATAAGTTCCATATTAGTTTGTTTGTGTTCGATTCAAGAATCTCTGTATAGTTGGTGTGCCTGTCGCCTCGTCCTCCGGCTTCCTTTTCACTCATGTTCTCCCCCGAGAGTGAGATCTGTCCATGTCTCTCATTTGCATCTTGATGGGCAGAGGACACTTCCACTGTCCTTGTAAAAAAGGACCCGTAGTTTGAATAGCAAACTCATTGACACTGGCACATGGCCTGTTGCAGTTTTTGCCTCACTCCCAGATTCTCCAGGTTGATGTACTAATGCTGCAACTTAGAAGGTTTTCTTCCTTGTTCCTGTAGGTACAGCCAACGTCACAACTGCTTACACCCATATGGCCTACAAAAAGAATATCACATATTCTGGCCCAAAGTGGCTGTTGGTAGGCCCTAGACACTACCAATGATTGCATTAGATCTCACTTTATCCCTCCTTTAGGGGCTCATTCCATGTACTGCAAACTTTCTCACAGTATATGGAGTCCCCTGTCCTTGAGCATCAGCAGCCTTCTTCACTACCTCTCTCAAGTCCTGTAAAGTAGGGTTTGAGAGCTGATCCTGCCCTAACTGTTTTATGGAAATCCTACCCCCTCCCTTTCTAAAGGAGCACTGTGACCTTCTGCTAATGATTCATCAAATTCTGGCTGACTGCTACCGTTTACCATGCTCCTTGGAGTAACCTCTTTCAAGGAAGCCTAGCACCTTTCCCCTGCTGTGGCATAGATTGTGGTATACTGCTACTGACTAGCTTCCCCGGTGAAGTAGTCACATCACTAGCCCTGAATCAAGCTGTGATTCCTGGCTGGGTCTCCCATTCTGTTGTCTTCTCTATGTGTTTATGCACTTGCTTGAACACACTTCAAAAGAAAAGTTGCCAAGGACTCCAAAGATAACCAAAAAGCATTACTTAGCTATGTCAAGAACCTAAGTGGAAACTCTCGGATCTACTCTGAGTTAGTGCAGAATGGCACAAAATACACTGAACTGACTGATATTGTCAACATTCTGGCAGACAGGTTTAGTGCAAACTTCACCACCCTCTCGCCCCCTAAAGGGCCCATAACCATACCAGAAGAATGTAGTGCCCCAGCAATCACTGACACAGTTTAAATCAGCCCTATCCAAAGCCAAAAATACAGCTTCAGTGGGACCAGACGATGTCCCAGGCTGTGTCTTACACAAGCTCCAAAATGAACTAACCCCTCAACTAAACACACTGTGCAAACTCAGCCTCTCTACAGGTTACGTACCCATAGAGTGGCACACAGCAACAGTTATCCCACTCCACAAAGGTGGAGCCACAACAAACCCCGGGAACTATTGCTCTATAAGTCTGACTAGCCTAGTCTGCAAGGCTATGGGGTGCCTCATCATGGAATTCATTAACAGAGACATTGGGAACCTTCAAACATTGGACCCTACCCAGTTTGGCTTTGTTAAGGGCAGATCATGGCTTTTAAACCTGGTGGACTTCTTTGAGACAGTTACCAAGGCTTTAGATGAGGGAAAGGAGGTCCACACAGCCTACCTAGACCTCACAAAGGCTTTCAACACCATTCCCCATTCTGGTATTATAGACAAGCTCACCAGCCTGAACATAAACCCCTACGTCACGAGATGGGTTGCCAGTTGGGCTCACGGATAGAACCCACACGGTGAGAATTACAGGCTCTAGGTCCGACTCTAAACCAGTTACAAGTGGCATCCCCCAGGGCTCAGTCCTGGAACACCTCCTGTTCGGTATATACTTCTCAGAGGTACAGGCAAGTACAGGAGGACTATGGCTGACCAAGTTCACAGACGACTGCAAACTGGGGGCCATAATTGACTCTCCAGCTGATACAGACATCCTCCAGAAGGGTCTCACTGTGACGGATACCTGGTGTCAAAATCATGGCCTCAAGCTAATTGCCAAAAAGTGCATAGTCATCCCCTTTGGAAAAAACAAAGTAGCCATGAACTACCACATACGTGGCAGTCCCCTAAATACAGAAAATGTAATAAGGGATCTGGGGACCCAAGTAGATAGTAATCTCTCCTTTGATAATCAAATTGCCAAGGTGGTTAGAAAATCCTTCTATGTGGCCCACCTAATCACAAGAGGGTTCATCTAGAACAAAATAGGTTATTGTGCCCCTCTACTCATCACTCATCAGACGAATCATAGAGTACAATGCCCCATTTGGGATGTACCTTACAAGACATCTGCAACAGCTGGAAAGACCACAGAAGTACCTCACCAAGAGGATTACTGACCTCAAACATATGCCCTATGCAGCCCGACTGAAGAAACTCCAGCTGTACTCGGTTGCATACCACTTACTCAGACGTGATCTCTGCCTGACACACAAGGCCATGTCCAACCCAGAATTGATGGACATGCGCCACCTAAAAAAAAAAAAAAATCCCCAAGAGCCACACACTCTAGGGATCTAAACCTCACCACAACGATAAATAGGAAGTGCTGGAGGGATAGATTCCTGTCCCAGAGACTCCCCATGCTTTGGAACAGGATTCCAATCTGCATTAGGCAGAGCCGCTCATTAACACTCTTCAAGAGAAACCTTGACGAGTGGATGGTAAACAGAAAATGTACCCCGAGGATCACTGCAGTGGCTCTGCTGGATAGAGGGACAGGGAACTAATCTAAGGGGGCGGCGAATGTCAACACATTCTGGCAAGGCTTATAGATGCCCTCGGGCAGATAGCCTAGTACTTACCTATGAACCTATGAACCTATACACATGTGTGCGCACACACACACACACACACACACACACACTACACACACACACACACATGCACAGATAAACACACACACACACACACACACACACACACACACACACACACACACACACACACACACATAAACAGACACACATTTAAACAGAAACATTCACAGAGAGATACTGGCAACCTCACACACAAACACACAGATGCAGAGGCATAAAGAAACACACACACACACACACACACACACACACACACACACACACACACACACACACACACACACACACACACACAGAAAACCACACACAATGTGCCCAGAAATGACAGCTACTTTCTTGACTGAGTACACTTCAGATGTCTCACTGTAATCAAATGAATAAAAAACAAATAATCAGAAAGGTTTTGCAGTCCACTCCATGCCTCCCAACTATCCCTAATTTTGCTCTTTTCCTTGAAAATATCTGACTTTCTGAAAAATCACTGAAGAATACTGTCCGTCAATGAAGTCAGGCATTATAGTTTCACACTTCTTACTGTTCAGAAAATGCATGTTGATGAAAAATCTATTGCTCTATTTGATTAAGAAAATTAGGGTTATATTTAAGTATTATGTCTGATTTCAGGATTTTTACCCTGATACTGTTAGCCTTATCCATGATTCTTGAACAAAGAGGTATGTGCTTAGTCGTGGTTCACTTTCTCTCTGTGTTTCCATGTTTCCTTTTCTCTGTGTATCTCAGTCACACACACACACACACACACACACACACACACACACACACACACACACACACACACACACACACACACACACACACAATGTGTTGCTTAGCAAGTGTAAAATAATGGCTCGATTTCTTTCTTTCTTTCTTTCACGTACGCACGCGCATGCACACACACACTTTTTTATTTTTTGTAATTTTCTTTTTATTAATTTTACACTCACTAAACAGCAAAAGTGCTGCTTAGCAAGCAGAAAATAATGGCTCATATCTCTGTTTAAGTCTGAGCTCCATGGCACCTTAATATGCTACTATGATGCAGAGGACTCATTTTTCAACAGGCATTACCTGTACATTAATACCCTGCTGGAGAGCGTTCACTCTCCAATCAGAATGGCTATGTACAGGTCACCCATTTTCTAAGTGTATATTAATACCCTGTTGGGAAATGTTCTTTCTCCAACAGGGTATCAGTTACACCTTTCACTCATTGTCTAAATACACTTAGAAAATAACCAGAATCATTCCCCTCTTCATACCAAGGGATTGTTTTGCACTGACCATGACACTTAGAGTTCAGTTTTTACCTCTCCTTAAATTGATACAAATATAGGGAACTCACCTATCCAATAAATATGTAACAAGAAGGTCTTCATTGCACTTTGAATATAATTCACTTAGCACTTAGCCAATTCCTAAACCCTGCAGAAGGACATTAGATAGCTAACCTCTTAGAAGCCTATTATATGACAGTTTACAGAACTCCATCAATGTCATTTATAAATATTTTACTTCGCACAGCAGTTTTAATTTTTTTTTTTTATGTTTTAGATCAAGTTACTCTGGATGCAAGCGATAGAGATATTGAACTTTTGTTACAGAAAAAAATAAGTATTAATGGCAATTTAGAAATGATGCATTTAATTCTTCTGATAGTGATGATGCTCTATATTTTAATTCAGTTTTAAAAGCTAAACCACTCAATTTGTTCTTTTTTGAACATTGTTATTTATAGCATGACTTTTACTCTTTTAATTTGAGGAGACCAGTTGACATAATGGTTAAGGGTTTTGCTCCCACGCACAAGGTTTGATCCTGACCTCTGGCCAATGCCTGTTTGGAGTTTGCATGTTCTCGCTGTGTCTCTGTGGGATTTCCTCCCACTTCTGAAAAACATGCTGAATGTTTCCATCTTAAACTCACCAATGAATGGAGCTGTGGGCAACAGCACAGACTCTACATGGTGCCCTATAGGGGAAGAGTTGTACAGACCAACCACTTTGGGCATCTATATCCTGAAGACAGGAGAACATGGATCACAGACTACACATCCTGGCAGGACTAGCCACTATATGGTGTTAAATATGGCTCTAAGTGATTCAGTCATGTTGACTAATATCGGCAAAATGGGCATGGGTAGTTACTGGTGATAAGTGGGTTAAGGAAATTAAGGAAATGGCTTACTCCAACCTACACCACTACCATGCTAACAGTGGGAGAGGTGTATGTGCCCCTATTGACCAGTATGTGCCCGCTATAAAGCCCAGCAGCCCTGGATCAATAAACTACTGGACAGCTGGTATCTAGTTGTCCAGCCTGGGTTACCTGGCTAGCTCTGTTGAGAGAAAGCTGGATGTAAAACCACTCAACCTGCTAAACATGAACTGAGAATTGCTGCACTTAATGTGGGTTCACTGACAGGATGCAGTTTGAAAGTAGATGACATGATGCTACAGAGGAGGCTGCACATCCTATGTATTCAACAGACAAGATGGAAGGGCAGTGCAGCAAAGACATTTGGCTTGGGATCCAGAGTCTATTTCTCAGGAGGAGGACAAGCTGGAAATGGTGTGGGAGCTGTGGTGAGAGAGAGAGAGACTTCAGAAGGCACTGAGGGATAGCATCAGAACTGATGACAGACTCATGGCAATCAGACTCCAGTGTAATGATAGGGCAGTATTCTCGACTTATAGGCTGTGATAGTGAGGAAAAGAGTGCATTCAGACAGCAGTTACAGGACCTACTAGATAACACAGGACAACTTGTATTGGTGTTGATAATGGGAGAATTGAATGCACATACTGGGACAGACAGAACAGGATACAAGGACTGCCTGGGTCCACATGGGTGGGGCAACAGGAATAAAGAAGGAGTGGCCATTCTAGACTTCTGTCTGTCAATAGCTTGACAGTAGTCAACACATGGTTCAGAAAGAGAGACAGTCACAAGATCACACATGAGTGGCCAACATGCAACTCAGGTAGACTTCCTCCTAGTAAGGAAAGGGCACTGGGGTAGAATCAATGATTGCAAAGTCATCCTCAGTGAAACAGCTGGCCCACAGCATAACTCACTGGTTACCACAATCAGCTGCAAGCATTGGTCAGAGAAGGATCTAAGGTCAACAGAGACCAGACTGAAGACCTGGAAGTTGAATGGAGAGAAAATACAACAGCTGAAGGAATTACTCAGAGGTCTAGAACCCATGAAGAGGAGGAAATAGGTGGAGTTGAAGAAGAATGGCAGTGCCTCAAAACAGCATGTGTGAGGACTACAGAACTGATATGTAGCCGAGCTAGGTATGGAAATAAGGTACATAAGGAAAGGTGGTGGTGGAATGCAGAAGTCCAGGAAGTCATCAAAAGAAAGAAGGAATGCAGGAAAAAGTGGAAGGTAGAAAAGATGGACTGGGCTTGGAAGGAATACTGGTTTGCTAACAAAGAAGCTACGAAAGGAGTTGCAATAGCAAAGAACAGGGCATTGGAGGCACTCTACCAACTTTTGGAAAGTGACTCAGTAGGTGGCACAAAGAAACCATATTAAGTTGCAAGGTAAAGACAAAAAGATAGGGAAGATAGTCGGTCACCCTTCACAAGGGATGCCATCAACAACCTGCTCACCAGTCCACATGACATTAAAGGCAGATGGAAGGACTATTTCCATTAGCTTCTGAATGAAGAAAACCCCACAGAAGCTGGACTTTGCCAGAAACAGCATACAATGCAAGAAGAACGGGAGCACACACCAGAAGTAGTAAGAATAGCACTAAGGAAAATGAAGTCAGGGAAAGCAGCATGCTCAGATGAGGTCACAGCAGATATGATAAAGATGCTGGGTGAGATAGGGGAGAAATGGCTCCTGAGGGTACTCATAGTAGTGTGGAGAGAAAGGCATATCCCAGATGACTAGAAAATAAGCATAGTTGTGCTAGTCACCAGAAATCAATCGAGCTCCACAAAAAAAGCGTAACCCAGGTCATCCCGACATAAAATGCAGGCATGAAAACACAGAAACCAACATCCCCTTAACTGTAGGGACTAAATGGCTTTGTTTAAAAGAGTGCTGTTCAAAGGCTTTTTTAATATTAAAAGAATTTCTATACACAAAAAAAGGTTTGTTGCCTAACTCCCTCATATATAAATGAATTACGGATCTGAATATTATTAATATTCATGTCAACAGGAACACACTAAATTGTGGTTGTTTTTTAACTGACACCATGTTACCATTAGTAGTGTTAGTGTGCTCTTCATCAAGAATGCAGGTATAATGTGAATGCCTTTTAACCAAACATCAGTAATGGAATTTAACAAGTAAGATCAATCATAAAAAAAGAAAAAAAAACAAATAAATTCAAATTCCAAATTCCATGCTAAATCATGAACTCCATCCGATAGTGACATCCCCTTGAATGATAACAGAAGGGTCGCTACACACAGCATAAAAAAAAAAAAAAAAAAATCTTTTTTTGACTACTTAATATACTTCTAAACAGAAAAAAAGTTTCTCTAAAAGTATTTTTCAACAAATCTATAAATAGTAGAAATTTGTCCGTCTAAATTTTTTTTTTTTACCAAGAATAACGGATTTTGTCTGGGTCAAAAGTCTTAGTTGTTGAACTCTCCCTTATTTTCTTCAATCTTTAAGAAGGAGTCAAATTCAGATACCATGGGACTTAAATAGCATCAAATGACCAGAACCTTCAGTAACGTAAATGGGGTGGGGGCAGAAACTATAGAAACTAGGTGGGTCTACTTGGCTCTTATGTGTTTGGGAATTCCGATGTTATGATTCATTTGTTTTAACCTGTTGAAGGCCTTTCTTTCTTCAATAGTTAAATTGTGTGTTTGCCTGCTATTTTCCAAGGAAGTGTAATTCCTGTCCTGTAAACAAGCTCATAAATAAATTTTTAATGAACAAGTGGAGGATTAATTAAGTTAGATTTAAATAACTTTTTTTTTAACAATGAACACCCTAGGATATCTCCGAGTATATTCCATTGTTCATAGTAGCAGTAATAACTCGCCTAGCTGAATTTAGCCTGAGAGTGAGATTCAGGTCAAAAGGACACAGTATTTTTATTATTAAAGCGCTTAGTTCAGACATTTTAAACTGTTGTTGTTAACTAACAGTTAGAATATCCCTTCACAATGAAAGTCGTGGTGAGAACCGGGTGGGTTATTAAATATTAAATAAATCCAAAGTTCTGACATCGAAAGGAATAAGTGCTGAGATTCAGCAAAACTCATCGGTTTCCATCATGGTAGTAAAAAGAAAAAAGAAAAACCAAAACCACAAAGGAACAAGTAAAAAGTAAGTGAGAGTGAGAAGGTAGATAAAGAAATCTCCACAAGCAAAAAAAAGCCAAATTAGCAAATTTAATTAATTAATTAATTAATTAATTAATTAATTAATTAACCAACACCGATTTAGAACATGTTTATAATATCAAAACAAAAAAAATAAAATCAAAAAACTTTTCAAACATTCTGTTCATTTTTTGATTTTTTTTAATTTTTTTTAATTTTATTAAAAGAGGTAGTTTATTTGGATTTTAGAAAGCTGGTTTTTAAAAGAGTGGAACAAAAAGAAGCCTGGTGGCAGCAGATAAAACTTTTTGGGTTAAAGATCCAGTTAAATGTAAATGTTTTAAAAACATTAAACTTAAAATAATAAATTTGTTTGTTAAGCATTATTCTACTTTTTTCTGTTTTTTCTTTTTTTTTTTCTCAAATTTAATTTTTTTTTATCAATTAGTTAGAGTTTTATTAACTCATTTTGTATTTAAATGTGTTTCTCAATGTCTTTATTTATTCTGAAGAAGTCCAAGGACTATGGATATTAAAAAATTGCTGGTTACGATAGTTGTGCTAGTGTACAAAAACAAAGGGGACATCCACAACTGTAGGCAGTGCAGAGGCATCAGACCCCTATCACATTGCATGAAAGTTCTGGAGAAGGTGATTGATAAATGGATATGCAGAGTAGTGGAATGCAAGATGGGAGATGAGCAGTTCAGATTCAGATCAGGATGCAGCACAACTGACCTGATATTTGCAGTGAGACAGATACTTGAGAAGAAGCTAGAGATGAGGAAAGAGTCCAACTGGGCATTCCTAGACCTGGAGAAAGCATATGACAAGGTACAAAGAAAGCTGATTTGGGCAGTACTGTTGTGGTTTAAAGTCCCAGAAACATTGGTAGAATTAGTGCAGACTATGTACAAGGACCCAGTTACTCAAGTATGAATAATGTTCCCCCTAGGAGTGGGTGTGCACCAGGGTTCAGCTATGAGTCTACTGCTGTTCATACTGGTGATGGACTACATTAGTAAACAGGTCAGAGGGGACAGATTAACAAAGTTGCTGTATGCAGATGATGTGGCATTACAGGCAGACTCTGAGCAAGAACTTTAACAAAGGATAGGGGAATGGAATGCAAAACTGAAGGCACATGGGATGAAAGTAAGTACAGATAAGTCAGTGGTAATGGCAGCAAACTGGGGGAAATCAGAAGAAGCTGAGAATTGAAATAGAAGAGAAGATAGTGGAACAGGTAAATAGCTTCAAGTATTTGGGAGGGATGGATGATGAGAAGGGAAATTTGAATGAAGAGGTCAAAGCTAGAATCAAATGGGCTGCAGCCAACTGGCATAGAGTCTCAGGTGTAGTCTGTGACATAATAATGCCAAAAAAGCTGAAAAGTAAGGTGTACAAGACAGTGGTGTGACCAGTACTACTGTATGGTGCAGACACCTGGGCAGTAAAGGCAGAACAGATGAAAAAGCTAGAGGTGATGGAAATGATGTGCCTGAGAAGGGTGGTAGGAGGCACACTGTGGGACAGATGAAGAAATGAGGGCAAAAGAGCAGAACCCAAAGTAGCTCTAGTTGCAGAAAAAAATCAAAGAGAACAGATTATGGTGGTTTGGACATGTGCAGAAAAGCAGAAGACAATCTGGTGAAGATGATTTGGGACAGACAGGAAGAAGGTAAGAGGAAAATAGGTTGCCCAGTAAAGAGGTGAATGGATTGTGTGAAAGATCTGCGACAGTCAGGCATGAGTGTCAAAGAATGCAGGAGTGTGACATTGAATCGAGAGAGATGGCGACAGTTAACATGATACCCCGACCCCATGTAAAAATTGGGAAAAAGGGGCTGGTGATGGTGATGATGATGACTTTTACTCTGTATTACTTTCCTTTTATATGTTTTTATTTCAGAATTAATATATTTCATACGTTTTACAGATTTTGCTAGTGCTTTCACATTTGTTTTCAAATTAATCGGTTGAAGTATTAAACGGTTTGTTTTTTCCCTTTGTGATCATTATCTGAGTCTGCATTTAAATGTACAGGCAAATTATTCACATTATCTCTGATGAGGTTTTGCTATGATATAGTACAAACTTGCTTGCCTTATTATCTGTAAATGTGTTTTCAAGCTTGGAATAAGCTCTCAAGCATTTTTATATATCAACCAGTTTGCTCCATTCACTTGAATTGAAAGAATTAATTAATCAAACATACAAGAACCCATATACACATTACCAAATAAAAACACCATAACATCTCCTATCTAAACCTATGTCAAGCAAATATGTCAATCAAAACCTGGAACAATAAGAACGACCAAGAAAAACAATGCTCAATATGAAAAAATATCAGCCATTGAGAAGACAGTCCCCCGGATTCACAAATCCTCCGTGTAAGACTAAATAAGTCATACTCGGAGGCTGCAGTTGAATGGTATGACGTCAGCGTGCCATGAATATTCATGAGGGCACACTGACCCAACTGCAAGTCTAACATGGACCGTGCAGGAAAGCAGGGGGCATGTCCGACTGCCGAGCAGTCTAAATGTCCATGCCCCTGCAAGTGTCCGAAATGCAAAATGTAAACACACAAGAGCGAGTCCGCTGAAATGTCCATGTACTCAACACTACACTCCCTGACCCTGTAAACCCCCAGCACAGTTATAAAAAGTAAAACATTAATTTTATTGTTTTCTAATTCCCGAAATAGCTGCCCGTATTTGCGTGTGTGTGCGTGGGTGTGCCCATTGCTTAGCTGCAGTTAGCAATCCCGACATGGAAGAGCATAAGAAGGAATGTTTATGCAAATTATGCCAAATAGCATAGCGTAATGGTAGAGCGTTCGCACATAGAGGAGGCATTCACGGTTCGAGTCCCACTACTCCCCTTCCTATTTATGTTTTAAATTAGTTATATGAAATAATACCCGACATATATGATTAAAATTTTACTAAAAAGCAGTGAAATGGCCTATGTATCAGTGAACAAAATATATATTTATAAAGGATCCTGATATATAATTGCCCGCAGTTAAGCAGTGCTGTACCCAGCGCAATAGAGTTGCCCATAGCTAAATAGTGCTTTACCCAGCGCAATGTAGTTGCCCATAGCTAAATAGCGCTTTACCCAGTGCAATGTAGTTGCCCATAGCTAAATAGCACTTTACCCATCACAATAGGTTTGCGTGGAGGTGTGCGCTGTGCCAACCAGTGCACTGTAGGGCAGCGTGGAGCAACGTAGAGCAAAGTTGTTTAAACACAGCCACACCCCCTAGCCTGTCTGGACAATAGTAAAATAAAATACAATGACAAGGTTCGAACCCAGGACTCTGTGCACTATAATCAAAGTACTGAAACACTAAGCCATGACAGCTTAGGATAAACAGCCACTGTTAACATACATATACTTATAAATGGTAGATTAACCATTACTAAGCAGGTCTGCAGTCAGCCGAGAATTTTCAAAAACGGCCAATCACAATAAATTGCGGGAAATGCGGCATATTTAAGCCCCATAGGCAGGAATATTCACCATAACTGATTGTAGCTCACATCTGCAGTTACAATGGCTGGTGCTGGAGAGGGTACACGCTTCCGAGTGCAATGTTGGGGCATTGAGGAGCCGAAATACATGGTTTGGCTCCTTGTCCACCGTCATGAGTCAAGACTCCTGCAGGGCCAGTTCCAAGGGATGGAGTACAAGGCAAAGGCTTGAAACTGGTTAGCTCATGACCTCACCAGTGTCGCAGGCATTACTCGGACTGGTGAGTAGGTCCATCACCATCATGCAGATCTGAAGAGACGGAAGCAGGACCTACTGAACCAATGGATACAGGAGACCCGTGGGATGCAAGATGCCCCACAACTGAGTAGGTAGCCATGGAATGCAGTATGTAAGAAATGATAATTGATTCTGTATAGTGGATAGGTATGTCTCAATATCCCTTCATTTACTTCACAGCTGCAGGTGACTGTGCTGTGAATCAGCAAGCCTATGCAGATAGGCTGCTAAGGCTGCGCCACCAGGCAGGTAAGTGATTATTCTGCATGTATTGTTATATAAAATAGGGGAGAGAGCCTGAAAGAAAGTGTTGTAGTCCAATAATACAGCCATAAAATGCCCTGAATAAGTCCTCTGCATGTACTGTTATATGAAATAAGTCAGAGAGCCAGCAAAAGAGCATAGTAACCCATTAAGAAAGGTAAAATATGTCCAGAATAATATCTCTGCAGGTACTGTCATATAAAATAAGTGAGTGAGCCTGAAAAAGAGTGTTCTAACCTATTAATAAAGGTATAATATGTCTTGAATATGTCTTCCATGTGCACTGTAATATCATATAAAGGAGCGAGCCTGTGGAAAAGTGTGTAATGTAATTAATAAAGGTATAAAACCTGGAGTGTGTCTGTGTCACAAACTTTGAAATGTTGTTGTACCCTTGCATTATACAAATAGTACTGTTTTAATAAGTGCTGGCAACACACAGTTGGGCAGTCCCATCTAAAGTGGGTGATGGAAGTGCTAGTAGCTGCGAAGCATATATACAGTCCTCAACAGTCAGTTACTGGCTGGCATGCATAAGTAAATCTGGCACATGAGTAGCTTGTTAATTTGTTCCCCAGAAATGTGAGTGTGCTACAAGAAATGCAGGGTTCTGTACAAATTGAACTGAAAATGTCATGTGAACACATCCAGATATGTAGATAAAGAAATATAAATACAACAATAAATATGTAGCAGTAACATCTGTGTCCTGGACAGTCAGTATGTCAGATATAGGTCAGGTATATAATGAACTAGCCAAACCCATTACACAACCTAATGCATGTTGCCTAGTGTAATAATACATGTAGGGGATATGCACCTGCAGTCAATAGGAATGTAGTGTAGACTAAAAGTACTTATAAGATGTTAATTGAGGTTTCTTTCTACATCCTACTGTATGTGCATAAACAATGCAATTCCACACCTCAATGGGTATGTGTAATCTCAAAACATTTTTGGGACATATGTCCTACTGTTCTATAAATATCTGCATTCACTTTGATGCATGTGCCCTGTTCAGACACCACAATCATGGTGGCCTGCTGCCACCAATCATCCCTGCATGCTGTTGGAATGTCCACTGTCATTCAATTTATGCATGTGTTATGCTTGCTGCTCAACTGTTGGAACCTTGGTATGTTGGGTTAATGGGAATATTACGGCATGCTGTTACAACTGATTTGGAATGCTGTTGTTTATGCTGTAATTAAACACACCTAATCACAGAATGTATGGGAAGACCGGTCCCAGCGGACCCACCTGTCCCTCCTCAGCTGGCGAGTGCACCTGGCACTAGCAGGTCTGGTGCCCAGCCTGGGCTCCCCTCCTCCGTTGGTCCTGTGCCACCTTTGGGGATGGGGCTCGTCCCCCCCATGCAAGCATGGGCGGAGAAGGGCCACCTGTCACCCTTTGAAGGGTCCAGGTTGTGGTGCGTAGGGAGATCCAACGTTCAGTCACTGTTCCCCTACGCCAGCTTGAGGCGAGAGTGGCGCATCTCACGGGTGAGCCTGCCTGTCCTACGCAGCCCCCAGCACAGCCACCCTCGGGGCTGTGAAGGTGCAGTGGTGACTGCCCATGGGCGGGGATCTCAGTTCTACTGTTACCATCTGTGGGCTCATGGGCTTGCGATTTCCAAACATCCATCCCCGTCAATTGTGTTCAGCCACCCCATATGTCATACACTGCCCCTGTATGCATCTTGTCTGTCTTGTCTGTCTTGTCTGTTTACCTCCCCAACCTACCTCCCCAAATATACCTACTTCCTTAACCTCACTTTCCACTCTCACCTGAAAACAAAAAAAAGGGCAATCTGTACCCACAAAAAAATTACGCCCCATACATAGCTGTCCATTTCACACACATGTCCGCTGGACATGTAAACTGATAATTATAATTGGCAGTACAACATACTTTGTTGTCCTCACCCCTCTCCCAGGGGTGGAAGGTTTCAAATTTCACTCCAAATGTATTGCATATGCACAGCTGTTGCTGGTAAAGAAATGGGCAGCTATGGATCTTCCCTACACCTGTCCTGCACATCTCGAGCTTGTTTTCCTACTGTCTTTCCCTCTTTGTGTCCCCTTTTTCACCACTTTCCTATCTCCACATTTTCTTTTCTTTCAAAGAAATTAGGGCGGGGGTTAGCGGGAGTAAGCACATTTAAGCAGTAGTAAGCGGATCTAAGTGAGTGTGCGCATGTGTGCACTTAGCTAAGCATCACTAAGCATCGCACAAACCCGTGCAAACCCGCTTAAAAGTGCCTTAGTCACTCTATGTCAGGGCCCTTGTTCTGCTCTGCAGCAAAATAAAATACTGTTGCCAGTCTCGAACCCCAGACCATTGACACACTAGACTGCATAAATTACCACTAAGCCACAGCAGATATACAATTACCTGGTGCTCAAATAAATATATCCCGCATTTCAGTGACTGAATGTAAAGGAAAAATAGGAAGGGCATAACACAAAGCTTGTTTTGTGGATCTTTACCAGCAATTGTTGTGAAATGCATTACATGAGTGTGATATGAGAAGCAGCCATTTTAGCAGCAAATACATTTACAACCCCCACACAGTATCATAGCAGGACAAACAGTGGCAATCTGATTAGGGCAGAGGCCATACTACCCAACTGTGACTACTGTGACTACTTAACAGGGATGTCCCTGATTGTGAAACATATTTAAGCTGTGTCCCTCTGAATCCCTCTGAAAAGTACTGACGTCATTCAGAAAAGTGGGGTATTACACAATGAATACTGACAATAATAACAGTAGACACCGTTTGTACTTCATAAATGGAGTATGTATCCATATGCACTGCTTCACACAAGTCTAGACTTTTACTGTCTCTATTATGTGTAAGGTATACTTCACATTTAACTACCTATCCCTGACTCCATGCAAAGATGTATCTGAGTGTTTCATAGGCCTGACAGAGGCACAAACACACAGGCATAGCAGCTATCCTGCTGTTATACACATTGCAAATAGCTGTGGTAGGACTTCCACAAGCATACCCTTATGTAGGAGTACAACACAGAAATACCAAAGGATGTAGCCATGTACTGGTAGCAAATGACTGTAACAATGCCATTGTACTAGTGATGAAAACACCTATGGGTTGCACAGACAAAGAATAACAGTGTAACATTTGACTACCATCTGGATAGGTTCACAGTTGGGAACTATGCAGACAGATCACCTGCCTTGATAAACCAACAGGTACACACTAATCCTTTAAGTCCAGTAAGATAACATTCACACAATAATACATAATGCTCTCTGTATGTCAGCAACCCCCCCACACTTTAAATACACTTGTGTGTTTAGGGTCTACCAAGGATGTAGGTAGGCATACACAGTACTGGAATTGTCCAGTTGTCCTGTGAACCCTGTGCTAATGTCAACAATAAAACCACAAACCCTGCAGAAGTGACTACATTAATATTCACAGTATAACAGTTCACAAACAGTTCATGTGTCAAAAGAATACTTCTCAATAACTACATTTGTATGGCAGTTAATTATATGAGTAGAAAAGAAACTACATAGTCACATAAATGTTGTGTAAGCATTTGTAGGGGTGAGTTAAACTCTACACTGATAGCTCTGTACTGCAAGTGGCAACAGTCAGGCCTGAGTACAACATGTACATCACTGTCTACACCTCTAGCTTCAGATATAAGAAGTATACCAACCTTCTGACTTACACAACAGTGTCCACAGCAAACAAGCATGGGCCCCACTATGGCAATCTGAAAGGGCTATGCCTACATACCTTAGCAATTTATAGCATTGGGTTGCTATGACAGTGAGTACTGCAATTACCACACAGCAGGCTGTATGCATTTACCAAATGCTGGGCACCAATTGGTGCAGAGGGCATCACATGCACATGGCCAGATACCTATAAAAGCATATTGTACTTGCTATCCCCACATGCAATCATTACATTGCATGTGTCAGCAACTACTGACAAACTTTATTATTTAATAAAGAAACCTTACTTAAGTAAATATTATATTTACTTCTGTAAAACCGAAAAATATTAATTAAGAAAAAAAAACTTAATTAATAACAAATAATAACAAATAAGTAAAAAACTGTACTTAATAAATAAAACAAAACCTTGAAAAGCATACACAGATGGACCTGACAGTGAGTAACAGGTATGTAGCAGATTTGTAGTTACCGGCAAGTAGTAGATGTTTATGAATAGTACTGTAAATACTCAGAAACATGCATAAGTGGCAGCAGTAGGTATGTATGCAGTGATGCCATGCATAACTACTGCCATGGACAAATTAGTGTGTAGCTGTGTGCAGTGGGACATAACTGTGACATATGTATCTCAGCATTATATGTTGAACATCTGAACATGTTATCTATGGTCTGTACAGTACTGCATATAATGGCAGTTTGAGGAAGTAGTGCAAACAGCTATATAAACTTGGATGTGATACAGTATGACATGCATGATAGTAACATAATTTGTAGCTTAGCATTGTCAACTGCTGTAACAGGCTAGTATAGCAATGTTAGCATTTGCAGCTATATATACTCCCTGTACTATTACTGTATGCACACATGTGACAACTGTCCATGTTTTAGCAAGGCCCAACAGGTCATCTGTGAGGTGTACGGACTTACAACACTGTGGATCCTGTGTGTGTATGGCACACACATATGGAGAGATATGTATGTGTCTGATAAACTAGCATCTGAACATGTGCATAGAACAAGGGACATACTGCAACTGTTTGTGAAGGGTGGACAATTATATGTTATTGCAGGTTGTTATGTGCAGTTTCATATGTAGGTGGTAGTGTGTGGCAAACAAGACAGCATACAGTGCTGGCATATGACATGTGGCATTTAAATGCCGTGGGTATGAGTCCTCAGGTTTTAGTCTTCCAGATAGGGGGTCCTGCTAAAGGTACTTGGGCTGAGACTACCTTCCATGCATTCTGCACAAGACTGTGCAATATCATTACATAACTGCATCCCTCTCAACCTTTGCATAATTGATATTCCCACCATGAAAGGTGGACTGTATATGTGCCTATATGTATATCTATATGTACACCAATGGATGTTCATATGTACGCCCAAGCTCAATGTTGTAAACGTATTGCTATCCCTCTTGTTAAAAACCCTGTACCCATGAACTACCATATAGGTGGTAGTCTACTCAACACCAAAAGTGTGATGAGAGACTATGGGACAAAGGTGGACAGTAGTGTCCCTATTGATAATCACAGTGCCACACTAGTCATGTAAACTGGGTACGGTTCACATGTCATCAGAAAAGGTGTGTCATCCATGGAATAAGAGGTCAGTGTTCCACTGTACTCATCAGTCTTAACACCCATCATAGAGTACATTGGCCCTGTCAGTATGTACCTCGAAGACATCCACAGCAACAGTAGACACCAGACACATACCTCACAAAGAGTATTACCAGACTCAAACAGATGCCCTATGCAGACTGTCTTACAAAACCACAGCTACACTGTGTCACATACCGCCTACCCAGAGGCAACCTCTGCCTAACATACAAAGCTATGCCAAACCCACAGGTGCTGGACATGCTCCATATATACAGATTAAACTCCATACAAGCTACACACTGTACTGATCTAAACCCTGTAACATGCAAAAGCAGAACATGCTGGAGTGGTACATTATCATCTCAGACACATACCATACTCTGGAACTAACCACCTATCAATAGCAAATGAAGGTCCTCATTAGCAGTTGTCATGTATAATCATGATGAGTGGGTGTGAGATAGGAAACACAACCCAGGAGTCACCACTGCAGCTCTGCATGACAGGGGCACATGAACCTGCATTACATGGGTGTGGAAGGGCAGGGTACCATATGGCTAGGCTTCCATAGGTCCTATGGATAATAGCCTATTAGCTACCTAGGACCTGATACACACACGCATGTACCTGTTGCATTACTTGCTATATGAGGTTGACTGGGTGTGATGGTGAATGTGTAGGCAAATGTGTCAAAAGTTGTGTATATGTGTGATAGCCTAGTGGGAAACCATGTATATCATGGTATGTAGTGTTGTAGCTCAAATCCCAGCAAAGGATACATATGCAATTGCTAGGCAGGAAAAGCAGTAAGGCATGCGGTGTGACGTAGTCCCGTGGTGTTGACCGGAGTGTGCCATTGTATGCTTAAGCAGTACATGTATGCTTATTGATTGGTAACACTAGTGAATACAAACCCTGTATGAACAGTAGTACTACCTGAAGCTCTAGGTCTAAACAGCACAGTATGGTTTATATCCACATTGTTTGGACACACTGTTTTGTTTGCTACCTGTAGTCCTCACACATTACAAACCTCAGGCATGAGGTTTTGTAGGTGCTGACACACAGTACTGTATGCTGCACAGGTAAAACTGATCTGGGTTGCCATACCTATGTGTCCTGCAGGTATGTCTGATGTGTGTGTGGGTATGCCTGTAACATGGCCTTGGTGGTATGTGTCACAGGATATATGTGCATATCTAGCAACATGTGTAGTGTATTACATCAGTATGCCACATATAGTGATGAATGTGCACATTTGTTACTGAGGGGTTTGCTATCAACAAGTAGCGTGGTGTACTGATAGTACTTAAACTGTACTTAACATTCATTTCAATGGATGAAAAATGTCTGCATACATTAGCTTCATACACACCCCCTGTGACTAGGTGGTGCATTGTGTCACATAGAGTATGCCATGTACTGTTGTATAGTCTTACATACCGGTTCCACTTTGTTGCTGTGCAGAACATGTTTTGGAATATAGTATGTGCCAGGCACTGTCAGGCAGTTGTGGGCTGAGCAGTCCTATGTGGTATTAAATGTGTGTATCTACTGACAGCCAATAGGTTGCTATATATGGCATTTCATTGATGTCTGTACTTTAGCATGTTAAGTGTGCCACATGACTTGCTCACAATGACTGTTTTATTGTTTACAGGAATATGTCTCACAACAGGAAGCCTGCCTATTCCCCTTAGGAGGAGGAGGTCATCTTTGATGCCCTGGTACAGCATTACAACCTGCTGTTCTCCAGATCTAGCCAGGACCAGCATGGAAGCACTGCACTGTGGCAGGATGTTGTCCATCGGGTGAATGATGCAGGCATGCATAACTGGACTTATGAGCAAGTACGCCATCACTGCAGTGATTTAATCAGACATGTCTGTCAGCATGCCTCTGATGTCCACAGATAACAGCTTGCCACAGGTGGTGGTACATCAACACATCCCCCCCTCACCAGAGTGGAAGAGCTGCTCCTCAGCGTGGTGGCTCCTGGCCAAGCAGTACAACAGACATGTGTCATCATGGAGGCCAGAGTCACCTAGCATGTAGATACAGAGCGTGCACGTAACATGGCATATCTGCAGACTACTGTTAGATCAATTGTTAGGACATACATTTACCAGATGTGTACTGTGTATTCAGAAGATGTGGAGCCTGGTGTCATGCAATATTGATAATTTAGAACATAATTTGTATGCCTGTGACTGTCACCTCTTGTACTACTGTGGAATTGCAAACACACAGCAGCAATGCCATAGTTGTTGACACTGACAAACTGTCTCATATCCTTGTAGGTCCCTCTGGTGTGATAGCAAGACAGCACACCCATGCTGGTGAGTGTTCTACATTTAATATAGCATATAACATGTGCATGTCATAGGAGACCTGTAGGCCATATACACATGTAAAACACCTACACATAATGCATGCTCTGCATGTTCTCTGTGGGACTATGCACATCCCAGTAACATGAATATCCACCTCAAACACATGCAATACACACAGCATCCCAACCAATTGTGGTACACTGTAGTGGACATTGTATAGGAAAAGTCAATACACATGCACACCACATACACCACTTTGTCATATGCAGTAAGTGTTAATTTGATACACATGGTGTATGTATACACCTGCTGTAAGGTCATACTCCAGTATCCCAAATGTCAACAACATAGCACACATACTATATCTGGGGGTAGAGGACTATCATGGGGCAGTCTGACACGCTTCAACTCACAACACATTCATGTGAGGCAATGCTCCCTATTGAAGACCTTACATACCCATGTAACAACTGGCTGTGAAATGGTTAATGTAGCCAAAGTGGTGTAGGTCAGGTACAGCAAGATAGTTGCCAGTGTGACATACATTAGTGGCCTTGAGTGACCACATGATGCTGCCTGATGATGGCTCATGGTACTACACTACATCTAGTTACAGTAACTACAGTACTACACATAGCATTCATTGCTATACACCTGACAGTTGTGTGCATCCGGCCATGGTATGTATACCTATGATTGATGGTGCACAGGACATTGGAAAGCATTCCAGACTTGCACAGCAATGTTGTGTCGATGTACACATTGTGTTCCAGGGTGAGGCCAATGATTGAACAACACACATGCATCAAAGACATGTATACTGTTATCAACAAGGACTCTCCACACTTGCACTGCATGCTGTTGAGCAACACACATCCTGCATGCTGACACGTGTGATAGGACTCTTTGGCTTGTGATACTGTACTGCACCATCAACCACTAATGGATATGTTCCATATTGCTGTTGGTGTGTTTGTGTGTGTGTGTGTCAACTTGACTGAGTAGTGTATGTGTGCATGTGTGCATGTGTGCATGTGTGCATGTGTGCATGTGTTCATGTGTACATGTGTGCATGTGTGCATGTGTTCATGTGTGCATGTGTGCATGTGTGCATGTGTTCATGTGTGCATGTGCGCTAACATCCTGTACAGATTGTGAAGTGTGTTTCCTGTCTTCCTATCACAGGTGCTGAGGTATTGGATGAGTGCAGCAGGGAACCTGAGGTCACTGCCACAAATAGTGGGCATGATGACACATGTGTAGTGGCACAGGCAGGTTTGTCAGGGTCTGTTGTTGGTCCGCCAATCGACAGTACACAGCTGTCCACCCCATCTATGTGCACATTCATACTGCCGATACATCCCTCAACACCAGTGGCCTTAGCAGAGAAACAGCATACAGCAGGCACCGACCAGGATAGTGTGGTATCTATGGCACATGCAACCCCACACAGCAGCCATACCCAGACACCTGGAATGGTACCACATAGGCATATATCCAGGGGTGCTCGTGGGAGCACTGCTGGTCATAATGCCCCTGGCAGACGTGCCCCACAGGTCTCACAACCTCAGCCATGTTCCGGTCTGTAATGCAGGCACAGGCAGGTATGGAATGGTACACCAGGCAGGGACTAAGGGCGCAGAGGGCTCACAACACTGCTATCAATGACAGTATCCATGATCTTGCCGGTGCCATCCATAATTACACCAAGGTCATTGATAGACATTGGGGGGAGACACTAGATGTCCTTCGCAATGTAATGTCCATGTGCCAGGACAGTGCAGGATGGCTGAGACGTTGATGTGAATGTATGCCAGCAACATCATCAGCTGGCACTCATTGTGGACGACACACAAGTCCCAGTCACTCCCGTAGTGGCAGTACCAGCCCCAGCAATGTTGGGACTGGGCTGTCAATAGACCATCCTAAACGACTACGTGCACATGGCTCTGGCCAGTTCCAGCAGAGACATGGGTCCAGTCGACATCCCTCTGCCTCTGATGATAGTACCCAGTCTGGCTTGGTACCCGATACTGTCTGTGGCACCCCTGGCAGGCACAGGTACTGTGTCCGTGGCCGGAGACAGTGATCTGTACAGTCTGGCAGGTACAGTCCGTGGCTGTCACACAATCACCTGTATGTGGCAGCCACAAGATGGAACTTTGTGCATGCAGACACACACACATAAACCAAACACCTAGGGCTAACACATACGCACACACATTACACCAACATTGACCCATACTGTACTGTTGTCCCTCACACACACACACACACACACACACACACACACACACACACACACACACACACACACACACACACACACACACACATATACATGTCGATTGGATGGGTCATTGTCAGGCTCTGGCAAACCAATAACACACCCTGTACATATGATGAAACTGTGCCACCTCCTGTCATCTCTGACATTGATGCAGGAACAGGCTTACATGGTGCTGATGCACAGGGTGACCTAATAGCAGTGTAGCAATTTTAGCATGTTGTCAACAGCAAAGTGTACTGATATCCTTGTAGGTATATCTGAGCAGGCATGATGCGTTAAAGCTATGATTATCAATGTAGTATTGTTTACACCAGTGTTAATTCCAATACTGTATTGTCCACCCATGAGCCACTTGGCTGATGTGTTCAGTACTGTGTTGGTGAGTGGATGGTACGTGTGTGATGTGTGCAGTACAGATTTGCAGGTGTACATTTGTGAACATGGTGGAGGTGCACCATCTGCATGTATGTGCATAGTGGACACATGGGAAGGGTGACATGCCCTGTATTACACAGTGTTAACACTTCATATTTCCTATTGATGGCCAGTATGCATTTTACTACACATATGTTACGACTTGGGTACACATGTGTGTATGACATGGTTTGACACTATGCTGTGGGTGATACTGTTTATATCGGTCATTGTTTTGCATACTGGTAGTATACATAACCTCAACAGCCTGACTTTACCCAATCGTTAGCTGATGTCTTGACAACTGACACACAGATGTAGGATACACAGTAGCATTTGAGTCCTTCCAGTACTATACTATACCAGTAACCAGTGGTATTGGCCACACATTCCTGGGACCACTCCTGTTTGGCATGTAGATGTCCCAGGTACAAGCAAACACACTAGGGATATCTCCATCCAGATCTGATAATGCATACAGTGGCCTACAATGCATTCTCCAGATGAGACACTTATCCTCCACAAGGGTATCATACAGACAGATACCTGTTGACCAACACATGCTGTAAAGCTATAAGCCAACTATAGCATAGTCATCCACATTTACATTACATAGTATCCTGACAGTACCACATTGTTAGTAGCCCACAACATGTAGCAGGGGTACCAATGTGTACATACAGCCACATGTTATGCCATCTGTCCTTTGGTATTCACATTTCCAAAGGTATGCTGATGTCCCTCAGTGAATCACATAAGCATGAAGGGGTCTGTATGCATATCCACGGAGGTGTTGTACACCTGTAATGAATGGCCATTATTGACAGACTGTGTTGTGTTTGAACCTCTGACATATACCCCAGGCATGAACCCTCACTCACACTATTCTATAGAAACTGTCATGGGTGTGTGTGACACAGATGACCTAGGCCTCAGATCACTACAGTGGCTGGCCTTGACACATACATACATATGTGACCTAAGGTCTAAGAAGCAGCAGCAGAGACTGTCAATGGTAACAGATGTATTCGTGTAGAAAGCAGGCTTCACACCTATGAACTCATTGAGGTCACATGTACATATATGTATTTGCCACACAGATAACAATTGAGGTCACATGCACATATATGTATGTGCCACACAGATACCGGAAGTGTGCACTGCACATACTGTTGTTTTACTGGTAAAAGCAAAACCCACAACACATTAACCAACAGTGTCACACACACACACACTCAGCAACTGCAGAATTCAAACCCCTACCTAACTATGTTATGATACTAGAGAGATCCGCATTAACACGACACGCTTAATGCTTTACTGGAAGCTTTCCTTTCCACTGCTGTATTTCTGGGATACTGACATCATCAGACATGCTAAAGAGGAGATTACCTCTTTGAATGTGTTTTCACAGACTCCAAAAAAGGGGACTCCTCTCAAAGGAAATCACCCCCCCCCCCCCACAGTGATTGCAGGATTCAAACCCCTATCAAACGATGTTATGATACTACAGAGATACACATTAACATGACATGCTATATGCTTTACTGGGTGTTTTCTTTTCTCCTGTCATATTTGTAGGATGCTGACATCATCAGACTTGCCAAAGAAGAATCTACCTCTATTCATGTGTTTTTTCTTTTCTCCTGTCATATTTGTAGGATGCTGACATCATCAGACTTGCCAAAGAAGACTCTACCTCTATTCATGTGTTTTCCTAGTCTCCAAAAAGGGCACTCCTCTCACAAGAAATCACACACACACAAAGCAATTACAGGATTCAAACCCCTACCTAACTATGTTATGATATTACAGCGACACACATTAACACAACGTGCTATATGTGTTACTGGCTGTTTTCATTTCTCCTGCTATATTTGTAGGATGCTGACATCATCAGACTTGCCAAAGAAGAATCTACCTCTTTTCATGTGTGTATCTAGTCTCCAAAAGGGCACTCCTCTCACACAGAGAAATTGCAGGATTCAAACCCCTATCTAACTATGCTATGATATCACAGAGATAAGCATTAACGAGACACGCTATATGCTTTATTGGGTGTATTTCTTTCTCCTGCTATATTTCTAGGATGCTGACATCATCAGACTTGCCAAAGAAGAATCTACCTCTTTTCATGAGTGTACCTAGTCTCCAAAAAGGGCACTCCTCTCACAGGAAATCACACACACAGCAATTGCAGGATTCAAACCGCTACCTAACTATGTTATGATATTACAGAGGTACGCATTAACACGACATGCTCCACGTTTTACTGGGTGTGTTCTTTTCTCCTGCTATATTTGTAGGATGCTGACATCATCAGACTGGACATGGTAATGTGTGTGCACTTTGTTTTATGCAATCCCAGGAATGAACCATGTGGGTCAGCAGGTGTTAACAGCTTGAACAGGACTCCACAATTCTTAGCGTGTGTGATCTCTCTGTGAACAAATTTAAATTCCTTCATATGACAATACATATTTATGCACAGGTTGTTGAATTTGTGGATACAACATGTGTCTGTGATGTTGATAAAGGGCTACTCAGAGTCTATGTGGGACGTGTGTAGCTCCCTTCAGTGATGTGTGTCCTGGGTGGCTGCCTTGCAAACAGTCTAGCAGGTTTGGGAACCATGATCTGCCCATGATCATACCACAGTTGGTAGGGCTGTCTGTTTGTCGGCTACCAATAGCTCTGTTTATGACTTCAGTCATGATGGACTCAATGGCCTTGCAGATCAGACGTCATAGGCTTATAGGACTATAGTTCCCATGGTCTGTTGTGCACCAACACTTGTGGGGTGTGCCATATGTTGCTGTAACACATTCAACAGTTTCAGATCCTGTAGAGAGGGTGTGGCTCAACAGACTGTTCAGGCGCAGGGTCTGTTTGTTCTGTAGTTCACTTATGACACATATCGGGAAACAATGCCAACAAACTGATGCCATGTTTTCGGCTTTGGAAGGAGCTATTTACCCATTCTACATGTGATATCTCCTGGTATGATGATAGGGACATTTGTCAGTGGGAGGTGGGTATGTATGTATGGGCCTGTCTGACAGGATGTTGGCATTGTCAGTCAGGTACAGTTGGCCCTGACTCAGGACATATATGTGTGTACAGTGCTGTGTATGACATATCTGAAGGAAGTGTCATGGTTCTGCCTGGACACCTTCGCAGATAATCTTTCAAAAACACTAGCATACCTGAGCACTTAACCCCTGTTATACTCTTTTACACACTTAATGCCCTACTGATCCCTTTTGATCAGTCAACAGAGAGTATGCCATCATAATATCTTGGCTTGTCCAATGGTTGGTTTTGCGTGTACTCTCCAGTCCAGCTGGTGAATATGGGACTTTTGAGGCAATGTTACAACTGCCTTATGTACACAGACAACCCTCACCTCCTCCCAACAAACTCAGATATATATGGGAGATGCAACTATACAGACAAACGGGAGGCTGAGCTCTCTCGACCCATGACCTGCACAGTCTATCAGGTGGTGAAGGTAACCACACACACCACAACTCAATCACACATAGACCTATAGCGATAGCAAACAAACTACATTACCACACAATTACATACTCGGAGGCTCTACATAATATCTGCCTAAGCAGCAGAGACCTCCTAAGCAGACACCCAGACAACTGCTACCCCATGACATTACCCACATATCACATGGTTCACAAAGTCAGTGTGCCACACAGTCACTGACCTTAGGGGTAAAAACACACCTAATACACTTGCAATAGATGACTTTATTGTCAGACACACTGACGTCACACTCACCAGGCTGAACAAGGAGAAGGACACCTTGCGCTGTCTGTCGGGTGGCAGGTTCTGCCACATTAAACATGCACACAGGTCACTCCAAAGCAAGTACAAATATGGCTCCATCATTGTCCATGCTGGTGTGACTTACCTCAGACATTTCTCCCTGAACTACATGACAAGGGACATAGAGGACCTCTGTGATCATGTAACCCAGGCCAGTATGACCCTGTCCTTGTGTAGCATCTTACCCTCACCAAGAATGATGGCACAGTATACAGACAAGCTGATCAATTGTAACAGTTGGGTAACATATTGGTGTCATTCAAAGGGGATCCAGTGTCTGTCAGCCTGGGATGACATGCTCGACATGCCATGTAGCTTCGCTATGGACAGCTTGCACCTGTCACCCCTGGACTTTCCAATATTGGCTAAAGCTGTTGCCACCCCACAGTGCCCTTTTTGGGCAAGGCTCAAATGACAAACCCACCTCCATGGACAATACAAGGTAAATTAAAGTACGGGTAATGCTGCTCGACACCAGATGTCTAGACCCCAGAATGCATGCACTCAAGACTCTCCTCAGTATGGTGAATGTCGATATCTGTGCAGTAACAGACACCTGATTCAGGCTCCCAAATGCACACCAGTACTACCAGGTTATACTTCATACCATGCTTTTCAGCCACAAGACTCGGCCTGACCAACACCTTTAGGGGGAGTATACGTATACATCACAGATACACACACCTCCAGGTTAGTAGCACTGCAGGAAGCATCAGAGACCATACATGTGCAACTAACAGTGGGAAAAACTGCCTTTCTGTTTGTAGCCTGCTACATACCACCTTCCCAAACTCAGGAACCCCACTCAGCTTCCCTGGGAACACTGGAGGATATGGCGGTCTCTACAAACACCATTATATGGGGTGACTTCAACTACAGAAACATTGACTGGGAATACTTCTCAAGCCACAACACCCTCGCCCAATGGTTGCTAGAATTTCTAAACACAAATGCTATGTCACAACTGGTCACCACACCCACATGAGGGGAAAACATATTGGACCTGATCATCACCAACATGGGGACTTCATGTTCCACACCAGAGGTATGCCCCTCATTGGTAAAGTCAGACCATACATTTATCTCACTGGACATCCATATCCTGTCCCCATCCCCATCCTAGGTTCTCTCGGTGAAGTACTTACCAACAGCAAACATCACACTTCTCTAAACTAAGGTGGTATCCTTCAAAGACCCTGGGACAGAGGTACGTATGGCTCAGACCGCTGAATCCTTTACAAACACATTCTATTGACACCTACTGGAATGCATGGATCGTGCTATCCCAAATAAGAACAAGACTCACTCCTCCAAAGGCAGGGGACCTGTCTGGTGGACCATGGCCATAAATAAGCTATACAACAAAAGGAGGGGGCTACTACATGATAGAGCACAATCCCAATAAGGGAAGGCATCTCTGATCAGTACTAGCAAGAAGCTACATTCACTCATGAATTCATCTAAGACCCACTTCGAAAGGTAAATTGCACCACACACTGAGAACAATCACAAGGCCTTCTTTAGTTATGTCATGAACCTGGGTGCCAACTCCCAGATATGCTGTGTGTTACTGCAAAATGACAATACATACACTGAACCCACAGACATTGCCATCATCCTGGCAAACAGGTTCATTGCAAATGTCACCCCCATCCCCCCTAATAAGCAAATGTCCATCCCAACAGAGTGTAGCCTCCCTGACATCACAGATGATCAGGTGAGTGCTGCCCTCTCCAAAGTAGACAACACAGCATCAATGGGACCAGACGGTGTCCCGGCCTGCATCTTACACAAGCTTCATGACGAACGTAACCCTCACATGAGTAAAAAGTGCAGGCAACCTTGAGACCGACTAGTAGGCTGTAAACAGAAAAGCACAAGAAAAACCACAATATCCTGTAGTGCATAATTAATTAACCAAATTAAAATGATACTAATATTAAGCAATTACACTGGGCAAGGGTATACACTGATTTGGAATCACAAGAAGATCTTCCTGAACCCTCACATGAAGTCACTGTTCAATATCAGACTTACTACAGGATATGTACCCAAGGAATGGCGTACAGCAACAGTGGTCCCGCTCCACAAACCTGGTGCCACAACAGACCCCGGACACTATCGCCCTATAAGCCTATCTAGCCTGGTCTGCAAGGCTATGGAGTGTATCATCATGGTACTCATACACACAGACATCGGGAACCTACAGGCACTGGATCCTACACAATTCAGCTTTGTTGTGGGCAGATCTTGCCTCTTGAACATGGTCGACTTCTTTAAACAGTTACCAGGTCCATAGTTGTAGGGAAGGTAGTCCACACAGCCTGCCTGGACCTTGCATAAACCTTCACAACAATACCCCACTCGGGCATCATACATAAGCTCACCAGCTTAGATATTGACACATATGTCACAAGATGGATTGCTAAGTGGATCACGGACAGCATCCACACGGTATGTATTGCAGGTGCCATGTCTGACTCTACACCAGTTACACATGGCATCCCACAAGGCTCAGTCCTGGGACCTGTCTTGTTCAGTATGTATTCCTCTGACGTACAGGCTAACACAGGAGGAATATGGCTGACCATGTTCACAGATGACTGCAAACTGGGTGCCATATTTGACTCTCCAGTTGCCACAAGCGTCCTCCAAAAGGGTCTCACAGAGATAGATAACTGGTGCCAGAGCCATGGCCTACAGCTGAATGCCATTAAATGCATAGTCATCCCCTTTGGGACTCACATAGTGCCCACACATTACCACATAGGTGTTAATACATTAAGTATGGTAGAAGTTGCTAGGGATATGGGGTTATGAGTAGTTTGTAATCTTGCCTTTGACAATCACATTGCCATAGTGGTTAGACAGACATTCTATATAGCCCTCCCTATTCCAACAGGTTTCACATCTACATCAAGTAAAGTCATTGTGCCCCTATACTAATGAGGCCCATGATTGGATACAATGCCTCATTGGGATGTACCTTACCCGACACCTGCAGCAACTGTATTGGCCACAAAAGTACCTCACCAAGTGGATCTAGGGACTCACACAGATGCCCTGTGCAGTTCGGCTAAAGTAACTCCAGCTCTACTCAGTTGCTTACCACCTACTCATATGCAATCTGTGCCTGTTGTTTACAGCCATGTCCAACACAGAATTAATGGACATGCTCCACCTCAGGATATCCGGATCCCTTAGAGCTACACGCTCCAGGGACTTACACCTCAGCACAGATATTTATAGGACATGCTGGAGGGACACATTTCTATCCCAGACGCTCCCCTCACTCTGGAATGGGATTCCAGTCCCACATAGGCTGAGCCCCCCACTGACCCCCTACAGGAGACATATTGATGAGTGGATGGGTGATCGTATGTTTACACCTGGAATCTCTTCTGGGTCCCTACTGGACAGAGGCACAATAAAGCAAACGTAAAATGCCTATCTTGTGTGAGCTACTATTCACAGGTACAGTCTACTAATCTAACAGGGCTGCGAAAGCCAAACACACTCTGGCTAGGCTTATACATGCCCTAGGGCAGATAGGCTAGTATCAACCTATGCACCTATGGTAATGTTCGGAATGCACGTTGTTTATTGATGATACTGATTGCAGGTTTTTTTCTCTTCTTTGCTTTCACACTTTCTATGAACAACCTAAGTATCTGCAGAACATATTTTATTATGACAGGGTTCCAATATATTATATATGTGTCTGTTGTCATATAACTGTGTGCACATGGCAGATTGGTGAATACTGAGAGATTCCTGTGTTAACACATGCAACTGGCAGATATGTGTGGCCCACTGCTATACTCAGACATGGCCTAAGTGTGTGACCATGCCCAGGCTGTCCTTTCTTTGTTTTATTGCCTGACATTTGTCTCATTTATTCAAGTGTGTGAGCATGCCCAGTGTGAACTTTCAGTATGTTGCTGTCTGAAGTCCACTACATTTGTTGATGTGTGTGAACATGACCAATATTAACAATTATACTATATGTATGTTGAAAATCAGGTTCTATTCTTACTGCAGGGCTCACCTTTGTGTCATAACTCGACAGGGATTATGCTGTGCCTACAGGGTTTCCATGAGATATGTTGCATAGACTTATCAACATTTCTTCATACAGGCTGACCAGTGCAATGCTGTCATGGTTTAGTGGTTCAGTACTATGACTGTAATGCACAATATCCTGGGGTCGAGGCCTGTCACTGCTTTATATTTTCATACTGAGCAAACCAGACTGCTTAAGGGCCAGTAGAGCAAATATGAGCATGTTGGCTTTTGTTCAGCTATGCCCATCGTAGACCAGGCTTGTCCAACATTGCTCAACGTTAACTAACATTACAGAACATTGTCCAATATTGCTCAACATTGACCACAGTTGTGCTAGTGTTAGTGTGTGCAATTGCTTTACATATACTAAATGGTGGTGAAAGCTGTTTAGCACTGCTTTATATTGCTTAACACATGGCAATCATGCCTCAGGTGGTGCTGCAGGGCTGCCTATGTTGGATGCACATACTGCACTCCCTATACATGCTTGGAAACAGGTAGTGTCAAATTAGGCATCTCTTTTACTATTTGAGTGAGTCAGAGAGAGTTATCATTTCCAGGGTTCCTACTGAGCAAGTGTATGTGCTATGCGTTGCCTCTTTGCCATTGCCAAAGCATACTGGGCACGCCTCCTTCTGCCTACTGGGGCAGGCTCAGGTTGTTCCTCCTCCGAGTCACGCTCTGCCTGTGATGGCCTTGGCAATGGTGGGGGGCTGTTTGGCCCAGGCCTATGCTGCTCCTGCTGCAGCTGTTTTTGCAGGATCATATTATGTAGCATGGCACATACCATGACAATTTGGGTACATGTAGTTGGTGAGTACTGCAAGGCTTCACCAGATGTGTCCAAGCACAGGAACCGTTACTTGAGCAGGCCAAACACACGCTTGATTACATTTCGTGTTTGTGCGTGTGCCTCATTATGGCGTTCCTGTTCAGGTGTGTGTATTTCTGATGGGTGTCATCAGCCACGGCTCCAGTGCATAGCCAGCATCCCCCACTAGGTGACCATGAGGGATATCCCCATTGGCAAATGTCTGGTACAGCTGCGTCAGATGCCAGATATTGGAATCATGGTAGCTTCCAGGGCAGCCAGCACACACATTCAGTATTATGCCCTGGGCATCACACACGACCTGGCAGTTGATGGAGGGGAAGCCCTTGCGGTTGAAGTAGACCCTACCCCGCTCACCGGCTGGTGCTTTGATGCATATGTGCGTGCAGTCTATTGCACCCACTACCTCAGGGTATTCCGCTATTTGCTGGAAGAGACGCATACTGCTGGCCAATACCTCACGGGAACTGGGGAAATATACATGATCACTGACATGTGCTGACATGGCATCCAGGAACTGGTGCAGTACCCTGGATGCTGATGCCTGTGATATTCCCATCATATCCCCAGTTGGTCTCTGGAAGGTACCTGTTGCTAATATTCTTAGGCCAACACATACCTTGGTTTCCACTGGGATGGGTTCCCCTCTGTTGGTTCTGTGTGTGAGGCGTGGCCTGCACAGCTCAACAATTTGCTGCAAGAGGTCTCTGTCCACTCTATAGTGCTCCACTATCTCCAGCTAATGTAGCCCCTGGTAGGTTACCCTGGGCCTGTACACTCTTCTCCGTCTCCTCACTGTGGGTTGTCCAGCAGCATTCGCATTGTCACCACCCTCAGCATGTTGCATATGTCGCCTTATAACAGCAATGGCAGCCCCTAACATTTCTTTGTCTCAGTAAAGCTTTTTCAGTTTTCACTTCTATTAGCGTACTGCAGTGTTGCAGTGTCTCTTGAGAGAAACATAGTGGAATGTTGTTTGCAGAGTTTTAAGTGCTAGGCTGGGCTAGTGTACTGCCTGTGTAATTGCCTGATTCTGATTGTTTTCACCTGCTAGCTCTGCTAGTACTCCCTGGTTAACTTCCTACTATTTGTTGTGCTTCCTTTTCCCTTTCTGTTTCCTCAGGGGGGCAGCGCCGTGCACACAAGTGCAAACACACGCACACCAGCTCACACGCGCGCACACATGCTTACACTGACTAAAACTTGCTTATTCTTGGTAAAACGCGCACACACTGGTGCAAACGCGCTTACACAACTTTAAACAGCCTTATACATGCTTACTCTGACTTAAACGCATGCACACACACTTACACGCACGCACACAGTCTTACTCGGGTTTACAGGTGCGCACCCACTTGCATACACACTCAGCAAGAAACTTTAGTGTTATCCATGGCATATACCTTCAATTACTTGCCTTTACCTAGCCTACCTGTTGACACACCTCTTCCAATGATGTGTAAATGACAGCTGACTCTGCTCCAATGAGCTTCACTTCTTTCATACATACCCCCCTCGTGATGTCATCTATCTTCTACTCTGTTACTCCCCTTATCCTACTCCTACACTCCACTGACTGTGCTCATTTCCTATGTAAACTTGCGATTCACTATCCTAATCCTCATTTGCATAGGATTGCCTGCTAATGCTTGGTTACATCTCTTTGACTGAGCTTTCCCCCTTAGCAACCTCAACTCTGTGGCTATGTTGTCTTCAGCCTGCCTTTCCCTTGCATTGTAAATTCAGAATAGCAATAAAATCCACATTTGTGGATCTTAATTATTGATTTTCTGGTTTTTACAGTGCAGCGCTTTTGCGCGGCGCTGCACTACGCTTAAACCCCGGGGATCGGGATGAAAAAAAAATTATTTTATTTTTATTTTGCATCAGTGAACATTGCCAATGGCCGTATTTTTGGCCATTGGCATGCTTCCTCAACTGGATACATCCTTTTTTGGAGCTGTCACTGCTCCGTTTTGCTATTTGCAGAACCGTACTCAGTTTTCAACTGAGTACATTTCTGCAAATAGCACTACTCTTACTCGAACAGGTTCGGGTTTCCTGGATCGCAAATTTACCTCATTTGCATAGCTTTCGCCTGCAATTGAGGTAATTTGCATATCCAAGCCCTGTCCGTGTAGGACTCATTTTGGGAGCTCTGTTGCACGCTCCTACCGGCTGTTCCTGGATCGCACGGCGGACATGTTGGCTGCATGGAGTCTTACTCTCCTCTTAGACTCTGTGCAAGCCTTTGTGAATCCGGCCCAGAGTGTAAAACAAATTAAAATCAAATAAAATGCATTTCTACTACAAAACATCGACTAAATACAAAATTGCAACAAGAAAAAAACAATTAATATAAAAATAACAGCACAGCCAGAGAATTTGACTCTTAATACTACTGTCATATGTGTTTAGGTCAATCTTCTCTTTCAGTCTGCTTCAGTATATTGTGAAACAAAGTAACAAATCACAAAAAGTTTGCAAAGGATTAAGTGCCTTTCTAAAAGACAAGTGTATCTAGAAACAAACAAAAAAAGAAAGGCAGATACACGGCACATACACAGCTAAGAACGTTTAATAAAGTAAGTGCTTTCACGTCAGGTTCGACGCTTCTTCAGACTTTCTACCCGCACATTTAATACATTTATTTAAATACCTTTCCATAAATTCAAAGCAACCAATCATAATGCTCTAACCATTAAAAACAATTAAAAACAATCAAATAGCCTTCACGTTAAAAAACTGCAACTCCTGCATTCGTCTATGCCAGTACAAGAAGTACATCAGCACTTTGTGTGTGGTAAAATATGCTGTATGAAGCCAAATCTACAAATGTAAAAACAAGAACAGTGTCTCTTTTTTTCACTTGAAGAGGAGTGAGTGGTGGGAAGGGGGCGGGGATCCGGCCTGGAGTGCCAGACTAAGGGAGATGATCTTTTTATCACTCTTCTAATAAAGAGATGAGAGGCAGGGAACAGTTGGTTATGTGGCTTGCAGTGCGAGCCAATGAGAGCGAGGACTGTTTTTTACTTTTTATTTTTTTGCTCTTCAAAGGAAGAATTGAGGAGGCCGGGTGCTAGATCAGAGACTGACCCTTGGCATTAGTTTGAAGAGCTTTGGAGGCAGGGCAGCAAATTAGAGACTGTCATTCCTGGGCAGTAAATGACTTAGCTGCAGCTGTGATACTGGCCTTTTGGCCTTATGTTATTATGGGGCGACCTAGTCTTGGAAGACATTTTGCTTACTAAAAAGTAGATGAGGTCTATGGACTGATTACCAGTCCTCTGTGCTTTGTCACTGGGAAATGAGATGCAGCTTTCCTGCTGCCTGTCAGCCTGTGGCAGAGGCTGCATGTTTGCATTGTTTATTAGAAAAAAATATGTATTATGACAGGCCTGCAGCTAAAACACTCCTTGCAAACATAATTCTGTGGTTGATTAGCCGAACAATTACTGCAGTTGCCTTCCAGAAAATTAAAGCTGTTACAGGCAGAAGGGACTCTGAAGAAGAAAACTTAGGAACAACTGCAAGAGCTAAAAGAAGAGCAGTAATATAAAAGAACAGCAAGACGTTGTTTGGCAGCAATAGGATCTGGAACTGCATGGGTTCATATTAGGCAGGTTTGTACATCTGCCTTAAAATATTTTTGTGCATGAAAAGGATAATTGAGTAAGGAGGTGCAGTGATTGTGATCTAGCTGGATTTTATGAGGACTTTGATACTGTCTTATACTATGCTGTTCATGCTGTTTAGCAAACTAATCAGCCTGGGACTTGTCTTAGACAGCAGCATTAGGAGCTATATAATGGGCATGATACTGCACTGCTTACACCAAATAAAGGAAGGGCAGAGTTTGATGTAGCAGGATCAGAGTGAAGGGGATTTTCTTGGTGTCATGATAGCTTTTTTTAGGTGCAATGGAAACCTCAGAATATAACAGTGGGATTAAGGAAGTACTTGATTAGTGCAGGTGGCAGTTAATTTTTGAGTCGACATGTGCGAAGTAATCATTATTCACAGAGTCATGTTTCAAAATATTGTACAAGAGTCTGTCACATAAGTTGTCTCTGCAGACTCAGTTAGGCCAGGTTCTCATTAATGTCAACTCAAATGACAGCAAACTGATGTTAGAATGGGTGCATGGATCTCTGCAGATGACACACAGCCGTTCAATCAGTTCAGCACAGTAAAACAAGAAAGAAACATAAGATATTTAATATTATTTTTATATAATAATTTTCAATTATATTTATTGTTATAATAAAATATCTAGATTTGCTGTTAATTTACCCCATAAATCACAACATTGTTATGCCCTTCATCATATCAAATGGATTGAACTGCCTAGCCTACTATCTTTCAATCAACTTACCACTGTTCATAATATAGTCTACAAACCCAACAGCTGTCCTACACTCATTGATTTAGTTCAACATAACTCTAGTACTAGACCCCTTAGATCATCTGACAAATTAATTCTTAAGGAAATAACTTCTATGGAGACTTCCTCTTTTCAAACAAAATAGCTAAAACCTGGAGCTCTCTTCCCCAACACATTTAAAAAAACCCAGACATTCATAAGCTCAAACTACTATTAAAAGAACCCTTTTCTATAGATTGGCTATGCTCTTGTACATGCCCAGGATAATTATTCATGTTTGTTATTACTTACCCTACATATAACATAAAATATACTCTGTCACATTTATATCACCTGCTCAAAGTAATTGCTCTTCTTTGTACTTTTACTTTTATAAAACAATTCATTCTAGTTTCTTGTATTTCTTGTAAATTATTATATTATGTTTTTAACTCAAGATATATATATATATATATATATATATATATATATATATATATATATATATATATATATATATATATATATATATATATATATATATATATATATTTTTTTTTTTATTTTAATCTAACTATGCTATTAATCTAATCCAGTAATTTATTGTATTTACTCTGTTGTAACTTTTCCTAATTTTTTTTCTTCTATGTGCATTTTTGGTTGGAGATTTTTTTTCTCCCTGGGTCTCTGCTGAAAATGGACTATTTGGCCCAGGTGGACATTACCTGGTTAACAAAATAAATAAATAAATAAATGATAAATAAATAAATAAATACATAAATAAATATTTGATCAAGCTGGAGAACAGGTCAATGATGTGGTATGACACAAAGAAATGAATATTATGCCATTAATTTTTTTCTCAAAAATTTTTTTATTAATTATATGAATAGCAAGACAATTAAAAGATTATACATAACAAGAAGGCATAAATGAACATATAACAATTCATCTAGTGATAACAACCTTCCTGAGATTTTGATAAATTATTTAGAAATAAAACATACACCATATGTACACTATATACAAATTAGGCAACCTGAGAGAGAAAAAAAAAAATATTTAACATTAACTATTTAGTATGTTTAGAACCTTTTCTAACACAACCTTTCTAATAGCTTTTTTTTTTGGACTCCCACCTATGTATCTTTGAGCATCAATAAATTTAAAAGCCATTTTCTGGAAAGTAACCCATTTTAATTTAGAATGATCAATCCAATTTTGTATTATATAAAGTTTTAGTAATGAGCAAATAAAAATGATAACATGAATATCAACTTTTGAAAGATGAATCAATGGAATATGTAGAATAGCAAATTCCCACGTCAACGTGGATTTTTGATATCCCATTTTCTGCAGTCTGACTTTCAAAGATGTCCACAATCTGTGAGAAAAATGACAATACCATAGAATATGAAGGAGGTCTGCTTGGGGATGAGAACAGCATGAACACGAAGGGGACTTATTTGGGTTAAATTTGTTTAATTTGATTGGGGTAAAGTAGGCATCATTATTAATCATTAATTGTGTGTATGCTAATTTTTAAAAGGGATAAATTCCTTAGTGTGTCTAATAGCCAGGACTTTCTGAGATTCTGACAATTGGGAATTATAATTCAACCAAACATTAGATAAAAGACAGTTGTGGTCCATCATTAAAGAATTAATTAATTTATATGAGTTTGAGAGCATTTTATCAGATGATGAAAGTATTTTGATAATCGTGTTAAGGTTTTTCAATTGTGAGTCTATGGGGACCAGACATACAAATTTGTTTTAATTATTGCTCTTAGTTGTGTAAGAATTGGTGAGTAATTCCAGTTTACTTTCAATAACTTACGCCAGTCAGATAAAGGCAAGTCAAGATATTTCAAAACATCTCCTACTTTTAGATTTTTAATTAAAGGATAGTTTGTTAAGTTCAAAAGTTTATTGTCCAATAATATATTTGGGTTTAGATGAATTGGCTGAACATGGTGCGAGATCTTTTCTAGTTTACACATTTTGAGTAAGGTTTGGAAATCTCTAATCTTTTGTTTAAATACTGTAGATATATTTTTAATAAATAAACTATCCAGAGAGATAAAGGAATAGCTTCAGGATTTAAATTATTATAAATGACATAATTATACCATAATTTTATCCATAAAGAGTGATTTGGATAAGAAGTGTTATTGAATTTAGAGATAGTAAGAAGTTTATTGGATGAGACAATCAAATAATAGAGATAAAGATTAGGTAAACTCAAACCTCTCTTGTCCTTGAAAATGCCAATCTAGAATAGGAAATTCTAACAGATTTAGGGAACCATATGAATTTTGCCAAAGCTTTATTTACAGACTCAAAAAATTTTTGAAATTATCTGATCAGATGATGAGAATTGGTAAAGAAATTTAGGCAGAATATTCATTTTAATAATGGCCACCCTTGAAAGAAATGAAAGGTTTAGATGCTTCCATCTGTCCATATCAGACAATATAGAGTTCCATAATTTATTAATATTATTTTGAAAGGAAGATCTATTATTGTGTTCTAAATTGATTCCTAAATATTTTATATTATAAGTAAACTGAAAATGATCATCTGGAAACAAAAAAGATTTGTGTGCTAAATGATTTAAGGGAAAAATATGAGTTTTTGTAGAATTTAAAAGATAGTTGGAAACCAAAGAAAAATAATCAATAGAATTCATTATTTTTCTGTAATCAGATAATGGAGTTTGAAAGTAGATTACTAAATAATCATCCGCAAAAGCAGAGAAATTAATATTAGTATTAAGAATTCTAGGGATGTTATGAAAAGTATTTTGAGTAATAAACAATAGCAAAGGTTCTAAATAAATGTTGAAAAGAAAAGGGGACAATGGGCAACCCTGTCTTGTTCCTTTAGTGATCTTTATCGGAGCAGAAAATTGACCATTAATGTATAGTCTAGTAAACATATTCTTGTATAAAACTTTTAAAAAATGTATAAAGAATAAGTGAATATTAAAACATAACATAGTTTGAAATAGAAAGTTCCAACATACTCTGTCAAAGGCATTTGATGCATCTATAATCAAAGCATATATAGGGTTTGGATTTTTCTTAATGAGATGAAGTATAGTCTCTGAAGATAGAGTATTATCCCAAGCATGTCTCTGAAACATAAAACCTGATTGATCTGACGAGATAATTGAGGGTAAAATCCGTTTCAATCTGTTAGCCAGAATAGATGACAGAATCTTAATATCCACGTTAATTAAAGAAATGGGTCTATAATTTACTGGGTCAGATTTATCTTTATTATTTTTTAGAATTAGAATGGTTTTGGATGTGTTCCAATGAATATCTGAGATATCATTAACTCTTATGTGATTGTAAACTTTAAATAGAAAGGGAAGAACTACCAATTTGAAAGTTTTGAAAAATTCTGGAGTAAAACCATCAGGTCCCGGAGATTTACCCAATTTAAGATTATCTATTGAATCCGAGATTTCTTGTACCGATATAGGGGTAGAAAGTAGTTTTGCTGATTATCATTAAGTTTAGGGAACTGCAAAGAGTCTAAAAGAATTTTGAGTGATTATCTTTAACAGAATTAGAAGAACCTGAATATAACTCAGTGTAAAGAGAGGTGAAAAGTTGAATAATCTCTTCATCAGTATTATATAATCTGTTATTATAAGATAAAGATGTAATATTTGGATTTCTGAAGTTAACTTTAATAATTCTCAATTTAGATGGAACCTGGGCCCACTCTGAATATGAAGCAAGTAGCTTTTGTTCAGCTAAGGAGAGGTTATTTTGGTGAAGCAGAATTAAATCTTTCTGACAATCAAAAATTTGTTTTTCTAAAGTAGCATCATAGTTCAGACTAAGATGATTTTCCAACGAAGAAATTCTTGATTTTAAGAATTCCTCTTTCTTAAAGTATTGTTTTTGAAAAAGCAACTTTACTAATAAATAAACCTCTTAATCTTGCTTTACATGCAGCCCATTGTATGTCATAAGGAATGTCAGATGATTCAAGACTATTCACCATTTCATTTAGGATTTCTGAAGCTTGTTTGCAAATATCTTCATTTGACAATAAGCTATTATTTAAGGTCCACTTATTAAACATAGTTTTATTTTTGATATTGGGTTTTATGTTCAATTTTAGTGAAATTCTTGAGTGATCCGAAAAGAATATGGGTTCTGTAGTAAAGTCCACAATATATTTTGAAATATAATCTGAAATTAGAAAGAAGTCTAATCTGGACCACGAATGATAGCACTTAGAATAATAAGTATATATATCATTCTTGTTTATACTTTTAACAGTGCGGAGGGGATCTATTAAATTATATTCTGTCATCAAATCATTTATAGCCAGGGTAGATTGAAGATTATAGGTGCCAGTGGAGCGGGAACGATCAATTGCAGGGTTTATAACTGCATTCCAGTCACCACCCACTATAATATGATGATCCTTATAGGATGCAAGAATATTGTAAATTTTAAAATGAACAAATGTTGTGAATTACATGGGCCATATAGATTTAAAATTAATAAGGGTTTGTCCAAACCAGCAATAGAAGCGTAAATAAGCACCACCTCCCCTCATCATCAAATTTCTCATCAATAATATTCCCAATGAATTTTTGTTTAATGATTATAGCTACACCTCTGGAGTTAGATGAGTCACCTGAAGCTATAATCTTTTTGATCCATTTTTTTAACTCTTTATTCCAATCAATACGTGAAATATGGGTCTCTTGAATAAAACAAATGTTAGCCTGTGATTTAAAGATCATATGAAATAATAGTGACTTTTTCGCTTTATCTTGAATGCCTCTGACATTCCAAGAATCTAAAATTATGTCAACAGGCATATTCTACAAGTATAATCATTATTGATGCTATAAAAGTGAACTCAAGGTGCAAATCCAACACAACATTAAAAAGAAGAAGAAAAAATAAAAGAAAACAGTCTTTAAGTATTCAAGCAAGTCATCAAATAACATTTGTTGAAAAAAAAGAAAAAAGTGTTTTTAAGAACTATGAAATGTATAATAATAACCTTTATCCTAACCCTAGTGCCTACCCACCAATCCCCATGTGATAAAGGAAGAGCAGAAGAACATAAAAAAAACATTGTAATTATAGATAATAATAACCTCAAGTTAGAATACAAATTACTCAAAGGAAGCCTAACATAACATAAAGTCCGAGTAATACTACTAAAATATATACAAAATTAACTAATTTCAAGACGTCCAACATGCTTAATCCCTACTTCTAATACTAATCTAAAGCTCCTATCCTTAAATTGAAATTTATAGTGATTAACTGTATTTCCTCAAGTACTTCAAGAGAAAGAGAAACAAGTAAATAATAAATAAATCACACTCTGCTTAACTAGAACACTCTATCATAAGAAGTAATACAATTAAAACTGAAAGATATGTAAGATAACATATATAAGTATAACAAAACCAACTGGTAACATTATAATATAAGTAAATAAGCATAGCATTACTGAACTAAAGATCATAGTCATGCACTATCCACTGAACCTTCTTTAGTACTTTAGTGATAATTTCATTAATCAACATGACCATTAGTATGATAAAAGCACTAATACCTGTAGAATGAGTATTTAGTTATAGTTCAAATAAAGCAAAAAACAACTACCAAGCAACCATATCTCAAAATGAAAAACAATTCAGTCTGGAGATGCATCTATTAACTAGATAATAGTAGTACAGGAACTATTCAAAATGAAATATTATAAGCTGTAAGGTTTTAACACTAGTTAATATACATGAATAAAGTATAATTATATTATTAAATAGTAACTTAAACAGCATCATATATATTGGACTGAATGTACAACAATGTGCATACATATAATTTTAAATCTACTTTTGAATATTTTACTAATGACTCTGTTAGGTTATGTAGCCATACTATTCTTCTAAGCTATAGATGTAACATAGCAAAACAGCATGAAAAGACAAGGCTTTTAAAGTAAACATTTTGAACATCTAATTAAAACAGAAACAAGCAAGCTAAATGCAGTAAATCTAAGGGCTTAAATATATACAGGTAGATTCAGCTAATCATATTAAAGATAGTTATTTCAAACCTTTCAAATAAGTAAAGGCTTTCTTAAACATAAACTACTAATCATAAATATCACATCCAGCCTCTGAGAAGAAAGAGAGCAGAGAATAGAAAGAACATGAAACTTTCATATGAACAGGTATACTTTGTAACATTTGTCAAATTAAACACTTCAGTATAATATAAAATATTGTATGAAAAAATATTCTGAATAGGAAAATATGTTCATTTCCTTACACATCCTTTAGAATTTTAATATATATAACTAACCTGTTCATTTGTTTCCAGAAACATTTTCACTCTGCTTTATGAAAGTAGCAGCTTGCTTTGAAGTCATGCAGACACACTAAAAGTCACTGAATATATTATGTGACATGAATCTGTTTAAATTTAAAAGCAACCTTCATTTATGAAGAGAAAACACTTTAAATAATAGCCAGATCTATTAAAAAGTTAGCTATTGAATACTTGTTGAAAACAAGCAGACTTGTGTATTTGAAACTGTCCTTCTTTCCTCACAAATGATAACATCACCATCCATCTCAGAGAGACTGTAGTGTGCATGTTCATGCAGAGCATCAGCTGGAACTCTGAGGGAAGATTTTCTTGCTAGAATGTTGAGATGGAATGTTTTTCCTCCAAAACCATTTAGCTTACACAGAAGGCTGTAACTCAAAAGCTTGTAGTAAAATTAACATATTATCTATTTACACAGCAAGCATATGTGATAGAAAGAGAAAAAAGTAAATACAGCAATTTAAATGCTTCTATTAATCCACACAAATCTAACAAGCATATATCCTGTCACTGCACACTGTCACACCAAATCTATCATGTGTAAATTACATGACAAGTTCTTAAGCTAATATAATTATGTCACACCAGAATTACAAATCATGTAACACAAATACTGTCAGAGTAAAGAAATGAAAAAATCAAACCTTATTGTAGTTCTTTAACAGTAGAATATTAAGATACAGTGTCAGGAAGCTTTTAAATGTTTTAAGAAAAATGTCTTTTGCATCTTTAGGATCTGAACATACAAATCTTTTGTCATTAGCTGTGAAAGACAAGGTATTAGGATAAGCCATTCGAAATCTAATCCCTCTTTTATCAAGTCAGCACAATAGGGGGCTAGTTTTTGTCTATTTAATTTGATCTGTGCAGGAAGATCTTGGGAAAATGATAGTTTGTGAGACTTCCATATGAATTGTTTCTTTGTTTTAGCAGTTTCTAGGATCTGGAAAGTGTCTTGAAAGTTTAGTAACTTAGTATAAATTAACCTTGGTGTAGAAGAATCTTGCTTTGTGCGCAGTGCTCTGTGTGCTCTCTCTACAATTATAGATTTTGAAGAAGTTTCACAATTTAACAGTGTTTCAAAGATATTTTTAGTCACAGATAACAAGTTTTTATTGTCATAAGATTCAGGTAAACCACGAATAATGATGTTATTTCTTCGACTCCTGGCTTCCAGATCCAATATTTTAGCTTGTAGATCTGAAATAGTTTTATCTCTAGATTTAAAGTCACTTTCCAATAAGTCTGTTTTAACTTCCAAAGCTAAGATTTTATTTTCAATAGTAACAATACTATCGTTTATTTGCTTTAAAGATTTACTAAAGTCTGCAAACTGTTCTGAAAAGTTTTGTATAGCACTTTGGATTGGTTTTAATGCTATTTTTAGTTCTTCTAAAAGGAAATTTGAGCCATTTAAATCTTTATTACTTACATTAATAGTTTCTGTAGGTTGTCTAGATGATTTCAGTCTTTTGAACCTGAATCTTTTTCAGGAGAGAGCATTGAAGTATATTTGGCCTTTGTAGGCTGAGTCTCCATGGAGTCAGATTTTGTAGCCATGCCCAGAAATGGAATGCAGTCAACAGGATACCAGGAACCAGGAACAGACTGGAGCAGTAGGAGTCCCAGCAGCAGAGAGACCAAGAATGTTCTGAGGTAAAATAAATCCCAGGATAATAAGTCCAGAAGAAAAAATAATCCAAATGTAGAAAAGATTTATAAAATCTTTTAGTATAAAAATTTGAGGAAAAAGGTTGATATAAAGTTGTAAAAAAAAACAAAAGTTAAATAGCTGTGAGGAGCTCAGAGAGTAAGGACTAGACTAGTCGGCGGCCATCTTGGAATGAATATTATGCCATTAATCCACGTACACAAAACAGAAATATTAGGGGTGTAAGATGCAAATTCTATCCCTGGAGTAAAATACAGGTATAAATGCAGCTAGACAGGATGCCACTGTATTTGGAGTAGACAAGAATGTATTAGGAAAAAATGGTGAGGTACTACAAGCAGATGAAGAAGCTATGACTAAATAAACAGTGTGTTCTTTAGCTGAAGTAATGTGCTCAGTTTTACAGATGTTATGCCTCAGTCATTTGATAAAAGAACATAAGTAATGCAAAAAAGGCAGGTATGCATTACACAACAGCACAAAAGTAATCATACAAGGACAGGGTGGCAAGTCATCACATCAACCTTCTAGCAATACAAGTTACCTGATTCTAAAAGACTTGCTTTCGGTGTAAGAGAAATTCTCTGGTGTAAACCTACTTTATAGATAGTGCTTACACCAAAATAAGTCACTTACACCAAGAGCAAGTCTTTTGTCATTTGTCTCAAAGTATGAAAAATATGAAAACATGGAGAAGGCATCTTAATTAGGGATAAACACAGACCGAAACACTAAAGGCGGAGGCGAGTCCATATTCATTAAGGATATCCATGCCTCCGGGCTAGTTGCTCAACATAATGCACCCGAAATTATCCAAGTGGAACTAACACTGGGCAAGACTGCAATCCAGGTTGTAGCTTGTTTCAGATCCCTCACCATGCCCCAGGATTCCCACTCTTCATTTCTTAAGATACTGGAAAATATTAAGGTATAACCCAATACCTTAACTATGGGCGATTTCAACTACCCCACCATCAACTGGGAAAACTACTCATGTACTAACTAATTCACTTAACGTTTTCTGGAATTCATAAATTCCAACACCTTGAATCAGCTTGTCCACACCCCCACCAGGGACAGCAATATCCTGGACCTGGTGATTACCAATATGGGTAACTGATGTTCCATGCCAAAGGTCAACTCCTCGCTGGTCAGATCCGACCACAAGCTAATCACCCTAGACATCCATATCCCACCCCCCATTAAGGAAACCACCATCAAAAACTACTCCAAAGCCAACTTCATGCTTCTTAAGACAGAAGTGGCAAACTTCACGACACCCACACAGAAGGAAAATAGAGGTATGACTGCTGAATCTTACACAAATGCACTGCATAAGCATATACATGAGTGCATGGATCGTGTCATCCTCAACAGAACCAAGACATTATCCTCCAAAAAAAGGAAGCCAATCTGGTAGTCCCCTGCCATAAACAAACTCTATAATGGAAGGAAGAAGCTGTTGCAAAAAAGAGTAAAATCCCAAGATTGGAGGAACTCCCCGGTCAGCCTCAGCAAGAAGCTGAGATCCATCTTAAAATCCTCCAAAGTCAGTTATGAAAATAAAATTGCCACTGATTCCAAAGACAGCCACAAAGCATTCTACAGCTATGTCAAGAATCTAAGTGGCAACACTCAGATCTGCTCTGAGCTACAGCACAATGGCAGTAACTATACAGAACCAACCGATATTGCCAACATCCTGGCAGATAGGTTCAGTGCTAACTTTAACCCCCTGTCACCCTCCAAAGGGCCCATCTTAATACCAGCAGAATGCAAAGCCCTTGTAATCATGGATGAACAAGTAAAGACCACAGTCTCCAAAGCCAAGAACACAGTATCCATGGGACCAGACAACATCCCAGGCTGCGTACTGCATGAACTACAAAACAAACTGGCACCCCACCTAAGTACCATGTTCAATCACAGCCTCACCTCAGGCTATGTGCCTACTGAATGGCGCACAGTGACAGTTATCCCAGTCCACAAAGGGGGTGCTACCATGGACCCTGGAAACTACTGCCCCATTAGCCTGACAAGCCTGGTCTGCAAGGACATGGAACATATCATCTTGGAGCGTATAAACAAAGACATAGGTAACCTCCAAACCCTGGACCCCACTCAGTTTGGGTTTGTAAAAGGTAGATCATGTCTATTAAATCTGACTGACTTCTTTGAAGCAGTCACTAACGGCGTAGATGAGGGCAAGGTAGTGCACGCAGTCTATCTTGACATTGCCAAGGTTTTCAATACCATCCCCCACTCTGGAATAATAGATAAACTCACTAAACTGGGCATAAATCCCTATGTCACAAGATGGGTGGCCGACTGGCTCACTGGCAGAACCCACACAGTAAAAGTAGCTGACTCCAAGTCCAACTTCAGAGCAGTGATGAGTGGAGTACCACAGGGTTCAGTCCTGGGTCCTCTCCTGTTTGGCATCTACTTCTCTGAAGTGCAAGCCAACACAGAAGGTCTTTGGCTAACAATGTTTGCAGATGACTGCAAACTGGGAGCCATAATAGAATCACCTAATGATGTAGACATTCTACAAATGGGCCTCACAGAGACAGATGCTTGGTGTCAAAGTCATGGCATCAAGCTCAATGCCAAGGAGTGCGTTGTCATCCCCTTTGGTAAAAACTCAGTACCCATGAACTACCATATAGGCGGTAGCTCACTAAACACTGAAAGTGTGATTAGAGACCTCGGGACACAGGTAGACAGTAGTCTCTCCTTTGATAACCACATCACCACAGTAGTCAGGAAATCTTTCTATGTGGCACACCTCATCACAAAAGGGTTCTCTTCTAGAAAAAAGAAGGTCATTGCTTCTCTCTACTCATCCCTCATCAGACCCATTATAGAGTACAATGCCCCATTTGGCTTGTATCTCACAAGACACCTACAACAATTGGAAAGGCCTCAGAAATACCTCACTAAGAGGATTACTGGCCTCAAACATATGCCATACGCAGACTGTCTCAAAAAACTCTAGCTCTACTCCGTTACATATCGCCTACTCAGAGGCGATCTCTGCCTAACAATTGAAGCTATGTCAAACCCAGAGCTGTTGGACATGCTACACTTAAAGAAATCCCAATCTCTTTGAACCACATGCTCCATGGATCTAAACTTTGTCACCACAATAAACAGAACATGCTGGAGGGATAAATTCCTGTCCCAGAGACTTCCCATACTCTGGAACAAACTATTCATTCATGTCAAGCAAAGCTCCTCATTGGCCCTCTTTATGAAAAATCTTGAAACTGGATGGGAAGTAGAAAATTCACCTGGGGGATTACTTCCGTGGCCCTGCTTGACAGGGGCACAGGAAAATAATTTTCTTGGGTGGTGAAAGCTAGGGAACCTTTTTGGCTAGGCTTATATAGGTCCCAGGGCCGATAGCCTAGTACCTACCTATGAACCTATGAACAAGAGGGCCATGCATTAATAAAAGAACACAGTAAATCCTATTTTTACTTGCACTCTTTTATGACAAAGACCCTTTTCTGGTGAGACCTTTTTATTTCTTTCTCTGTTTTTTTATTTTTATTGAAATCTTTGATAAAATTACAGAATACAAATCAAAAGAATGCAGTATAACAAATCTTATATAGAATTTGGCATTTTAGATCAGATAAATGATTCAGGAGAATTTGTAACCATTTTCTTTTGCTTGCTATTTGAGGTGTTGAATACAAAATAAAAGCAGCACATGAAGAATCATTATAATACTCAAAAAATTAGATTTAGCCAAAGCCAGCAAAATATTAGAATTTTATCTCATCAGATTGGAATCCTCTTATAATAATAATTGTAGATTAGTGTCTTACAGCTAAAGCTATTTAAGCTCAAATGGCCATCCAATCTGTTACTCAGGTTGCCCCACCCTGGGCATCTGCATTTCAGGATTTCATTTACAATTATTATTTATGGCATTAATGTAGTTGTAGTTGATGGATGCATGTGATTCATGGAGGATGGAGAACGGTAAAAATGTTCAAGTATTCAACTGTAATGCTGTATTAGTCAGAAAAACAGATTTACAAGAGTATACCTTTTTAACGTACAACACAACAGCTGCGTGACAGACAGTGTGGTAATGTAGTTCATTGGGAATATGTAAATGTGGGGCTGCAAAGAAATGTATAGCCTAGGTAATGTAATGTTACAAAATACAGAAAAGGAAGTATCAGGTGCGTATGCAAATGAATATAACCAATGCAATGAGGAAAAAGGGTGCCAAGGATCACAGATGTACACTTAAGATGATGATTAGGCAGAATGTATGATCAATGCAGTTATTATTGACCTGCTAGACCTGTATTTCTATACCGTTCATTGATACAAGTACCTAATCTGAATAAGTAAAATAACTACATTAAGCAACATTGCAGCTAAACATGCATGCATGAGGATGTCAGTAACTAGAAAGCAAAGCAGTATGGGTAAACGCAGTTTAACCCCCTGCATATGCAAGTACATAATAAGAAGTACGTCATGCATCGACGAAGTTTCATACTAGAGAAAACTATCAAAACAAGGTACATGCAGGTAAAACGATAGCCCCCCCAAAAAGCAAAGCAATGCAAATCATTTCAGTCCACTCTAAAATGGTCTCTCACTATCTTGTGTTGTTCAGTTCTCACCCTAAGCTCATTATAAATGCCAGGCCTACTTTAGTATGCCTAATGCCCTGCTTACCAACCACACTGTCCTGCTGGCCAAACTGAGTGCCACTAAAACCAATTAAACAGAACACAGTTTAACTCTGATAAAGCTCTGACACTCCTGATCTCTAAATATACTGCTTCGGAGGTCGTATCAACTGGGAGTAAAGGGAATGAAAGTGTTTCTCATTTCTTTGCGTTGGTTAAATCTCAAAAAGAATAACATTTGTGAGTGACTTCCCTTCATAAACAACATTAGAAGTATAATGGTAATTCAACAAATATACTATGGCAGTATACTGGTTGTCACTTAGTCAGCATCTGGTGGGCACAAGCAACCGGGCATCCGTATATTGAATTAGAACATAAATGCCACAGAATAACAGGACAGCAAGCTATTAGGACAAATATAGATAAAAGTATGTTACTTGGAACATATCCAAACACATTTTACTATGTAACACATGTATACTTCAAGAAACCAGGAGAAAACTATACATAAAAAGTAAATGTCAATAAGATATTCAATCCTACATTTTAACAGAGGGACAAAGAAAACTTTGAATAGTGGTTGATTCCAAGAAAGGAATACTAATTTCTGAGTTATGCGTTTTTATCCATTATTATAGACTCAAAAGTACTGATGTGTGTTGATTTTAAAAAGTTTAACATCTTCTACAGTTTCTGGTTAAATCTGCAAAGTGAATAATAAACTGCATAGAAAGGTACGCAATACTTTATAAAATCAAATTTAACGGAATAAAATCAAATTTAACGGAAAAAGGAGTTACAAGAAATGTTCTATTTGCTGAGGCATCTCTTATCATGATGCAGGCAGAAAAATCTCTTGAGTGAACATTCTAAGCATCACGAGAGGCAGAAAATCTAAAACAGAATGTAACGGATGTTAAATTATTTAGGATACACTGTTATTTGGCAAACAGAGACAGTGTGGCTAGAACAGTATTAAACTGGAGCACTTCCCTTAAACAACCTTGCACAAGGGGATGCCAGGGGATGCTAGAGTTGTTGAAAACAACTGGAACATATTGGGCATAGCAAGTCACTGGTTTCCATAACAACTATTTATAAAACTGAAATTCTCTTCCTATGGAAAAAAAATATAGTTGAATTCGCACAGCCATTCAATCTATCTGAAGGCGATTAAAATTAGTAAATGAAAGACTTCAAACTGCCAAGTGCTTATTGTAATACACTATGACTATGGAAAGAATTGTCTGCCATACCAAAACTTTGATCAAGAAATTTCTTGTACAAATAAGATGATAAATGAAAACCAGAGATTGTTGTTCTGTAATTATTTTTCATGGCGGTTTTACTACTTATTAATTAACTAATTTATGTATTATTTAATTGTTTTTAGTATTTATGCCACAGTGAAATAATAAAAAGAATCAATTTAATGCAACCATGCAATATCCAAAGTTATCTGTTGCCAACAAAAGTCATAAAGGCATTTCTGAAATGCCCAAAGAGGTACCTTCTTAAATTTCAATTAACACAGTTCATGCATAGCTTCCATCTTATGAAATGAAGTAAACTCTAAAGGCTGGAAAACAGGTCATGCAATACTATATGCAGAACAGGTACAGTTTGAGAAATAATGTTAATATTATACAGATTGGAGAAAATAGTTTATAGGTTTCAGCCTCCTGCAGTTCTCATATATATTTGCTCATGCTTTATTTCTAACATTCCACTTCATATGGTGACCTTATTTTTATATGAAAATATAGCATAAAATGCATGCAGCCTATCTCCAACAGAAGCACATTTACAACATAAAGCAAGAGCTACACTAAAAGTCTGACAACACAGGTTTTATATTGTTTACACTGGATAATGCACAAATAATAGTTTTAGTTCATGGGGATAATACTAGGAAAATTAATAACCATAGTAATAGCTGATACATGTTATACCAAGCTTACAGATAGACAAATGGTATCCAAATGCAGATGTATACATTTTTTTAAATAATATTTTTGTGTACCCCTAGCCCCACATGGTCATCCAGCCTCACTTACAGAGGCCGTATTGGCCCATTCATGCTCCTTGAGGTGATAGCACACTAGCCCATTTGAGAATTAAGTGGATAGAGTGGTACAGTCATCCACTATGGAGGAAGTCAGGCTTTTTTGTTTATGCACCTACTTTCCCGTACCATGGCTGCGAATTCTACTCTTCATTTGTGAATTAAGACAATGCATACTTCCATATAAGCATTCTCTAGTTCCTTGTTCTACCTACTGCAGGGGCAATTATGGAATTCATACTCCTCCCTGTAGATCCATTGTAGCTCCTTTCCCCAAGGTGAATGAGCTGACACGATGTTCATTTTTTACCTCCCACATGTCATTTGGCTAGAATCTGGGCTAATAGTTGAACTGGGTCATCTGGGGAAAAACTCCAGGCTTTATCCCTGTAAACCACTGGAGCTGGGCTATGTTTTTTTATGGACACAAAATTAATTATGTCCTGAAAAGGGTATCTTCAGACAGCTAGTTTTAGAACCTGATCAAGAAAGGAACTCTGGATTTGGTTCTCTCAAATACAGAGTAAATGATGAACTCAAGTCTGTAAATAAGCAACAATTTGAAAATAAGCATTATAAAACAGTATGATTCACAATCAGTTTAGCTGCAGGCCATGTCATACAAGATGAGAGGGTTCTGAATTTTATGAGATCAGCCTTTGGGAAAATGGGACAGACATCAAGAAAGCCCTAGCAAATACAAAGGAAGATAGTGGAAAATGGGACAGACATCAGGAAAGCCCTAGCAAATACAAATCAAGATAATGTGATAGGACAACAGTAAAGCTAAAAATCTCTCTTTATAAAAGCAACAAACTTTTGTGTGAAAATATGCAAATTAAACAGAAAATGCTCACTTTCTGAAACAAAGTTATAACAAAGGTAAAGGAAAGCTGTTAAGCATTTATAGAGTATAAGAAAGATAGAAAGCAAGTAAAATATATTATTTAGAAGGTAAAAGAAATCAAAAAGAGGAAGAGAGACAAAGACTACAATACTAATGCAGTCATTATTGTCAATAGCCTTGTGACATCATAACATTGACGGAAGCAGTCATTTACTCACACAACATATATTAATAAAAAGCAACATGAGAAAATACAGGGAGGGAGAAATTAAATTACATTATTTATCTAGAGTGCACAGCAGCATACATATTAACCATCCTATACTTATAGATGGGGTTGCAGCAGAAAACCTCCACTTAATAATGCTTTTTGAGGGCCACAAGCAACACCATCCTGAAATGAGCATTTGTTTTACATCCACCCAGGCTATGTGCAATAAAAGATGAATTAAGGCTTGGCCACCTGGTCCGGTAGATTTGAAACAAATATATGAAACAGAGAATGAAAATCTGAACATTTTGGTGTGTCCACGTGGGATGTTTCAAAGCACATATTCCCAAAAATATGCAGATTCCAGTGCTGACTATAACAGTCATTGAAAAACTTGTCAAAAGTCCTTACCATTATTGTGACATGTGGGTAAAGTTCTTATTGTGGCTCAGAAAACTTGGGATCAGGTAAAGACATTGCTATTGAAGGAGCTGGCTGGGGAGGTTTAGAGTGTGCAGCTAATATTGGCTGTCCTATCATGAGGAAACGGAGGCACCACTGTCTGCTGGATATCACAGGTATTTAGTATGAATAACCAAGATGTAATCAGCCAACAAGCTGTGTATTGGATTTGTGCTGTTTAACCAGGGTAAGGTACACAAAATAAAACATACCAGAGGTCAGCACTGTGGGACTGCATTAATGTCAGGCTGTCATAATGGGTTGGGACATTAGAATATAGAAGCAAAAGACCTGCTGTTGCCACCTAGGTGGTGGTTAGCCCTGAAATGTGGAGCAGATGACGGTTAGTAGGTAGAAGAAATGAAATACAAAATCTGCTATATTTTTGATGACTTCACTAGTGCTTATAGATATTAGGCACCATATGCAAGCACAAAACTTCACTGCAGTTAGGGCAAGGCTTATCTACTGTACCTTTTTAAATAAATGATCACACCGTACACATTAAGGTATGCATTTGTACTTTCACTTATTAGTTTCAAAGCAGTTTATAATACGGAACCTTGAATAAGTATGTTCTCATATATGCAGAAAATAGTTAAACTGGTGTATACCGGATTGTTCAGGACATACATCTTCTCTTCATATTTGTGTCTAAATATTTTCAGTTCATCTTGTGGAACCAAGCTTCATGTTAAGTAGAAGAGTTCTGGGGATGCTCAGAGTGAGATGAGAACAACTTTCAGGCCTCATCAGAATCTTGAGTAACAATACTGAAATTTAAAATGTTTATACCCAGAATGTATTTATGTATGCATTGATAATTGTATGCATGGATGAATGGATACATTTAACAGATAAGTGAGATGGACCTTTCATACCCTTTTTTAGACATGACTTCCTTACATAGAAAATGTAAATATTAACATAAGTTATGGTCTAGTTTAGACCAACCCATTATTAGGAAATCAGAAGAGGACATAACACTGCTACACATGAACTGTTAAGAACATTGCATTAGGATCTGAGCTGTGTACATATTTGCTAAACCTAAGGCTGTAGCAATAACAGATACTATCTGACTGAACAATAGTGGCAGCCTTCAGCTTGTTTTTGCTGAAAGTTGTCTGAAGAAGGCAAATAATATAGTTGACAATCTTACTGTAATAGGTATGGCATTCCCAACAATAGGATCTTTAATTGAGAAAACAGTGGTTATGCATGCCAGAGACTGGTGAGTTACCACAACAGATGCAGCATTGCACTTGATGATCTTTAACCTCTAGAACTGTGCTCGATAGTAATAAAATGATGATAATGATATAAATACAGTCATCGGGATTAAACAAATTCTGCTGATGAGAGACACTCATTGTGATGGATAGCCAGCCAAACCCCTTGATTTTGATGCAGTGATGTTGAGCCTGTGCACCTATATTGCAACTCTACATTCACTGTTTTGGAAAAACTATAGTTTTGAGCATTTAGAACAGAGGTACAGGTAATGATGGGCAGTGTGTATTCAAGGGTCATTCACAGTACTCCTTTACAATCATGATCTTGTCATGTCTAGTGAGAAGATTGCTTAATTTGGAACAAGTATACAATATGCTTGAAACCTCGATTGTCACTTGATGAGTGTTAATGAAAGCTATAAATGGTGTGTCAAGCCAAACCCCAAGGTACTTACATAACTGCACATTGTTGAGTGGCTTGCTGTCAGGCCCAAGGATGCTACAAATTTCAGGATGCATATTTAGATGTTTAAATGTGTCAGATAACATGAATTTGGTCTTGACCAAATTGACTGTAATTCCATTTTCCAGTCCAGGGTAGGTTAAGTTATAATGATGGACAGCAGAGAATAAAGTGTAATGCAGGAGCTGTGGGAGGTTAAATCTTGCTAGCTTCATAACCATAACTATTTTTATGGTAGCATAATGTGGGTAACCTTTGATTAGGGAACATCTTTTGTAACTGTAGCCATTTTTATTATAGTACAATGTGGCCACCTTTTTGCAAGCGAAAGATGTGAACCTTTTGTTTAACTGTTTCTGTATTCAGGCTTCCCTGTACTGGCTAACTTTAAAATCTGCTAACAGACAAAGGAGAATGTCTTACCATTAAAAAGGAGTTTTTAAGAGAACCATATGCAGGTTGTTAAGGTATATGAAGTCTTGCGTTTCAGTTAATATGTTTCTATAAAAGTAAACAGCTAAAAAAGCATGAACTTCCCAGTATTTGCTGAGATCCTTTTCATTTCAGTGACATATCAAACACATAAAATTCCGGGAAAGTATACAATTTTGCAATTTATTAAGCAAGTTATAAAAGACTGGAGCATGTAGTAAAAGTTCTTAATATCATACTGAGTTGCTAGGTGAATGCCAGAACTGTTAAAGACTGCGGGACCATCTCCTTAATGTAGGGTTGCCACCTTTTCAAATGGCCAAAGTGGGACATTTTTGGTACAAACATCAGATTTTACACGCCGACACATACCCACGATCAGTACAAAGGTTAGAACTTAACTTTTTTGCCTAAATAAAAACGTATTCTTGTAGCATTTTAGTTGCTTATTCTGTTTCTTATAACATTTAGGTATTTTAGATACAGAATAACTGTTTTATGAAACTATTGCATAAAATATAGGAAATAATTTTGTCCTAAAATTTCAGGGCATTTGCCATTTTTACAATTTTTTGTCAGGACATAACTGCCCAAAGAGGGACTGTTCCTCGCAAAGTGGGACAGGTGGTAACCCTACCTTAATGATGTAGGATGCTGAGACCCTATACCACACTCACGTTTAGCTGTGGAGATATCATTTCCATATGTACCACATCCTGTAGGAATCTGAAAAACACCAAGGATAGGCTTGCTATGACTTATTTTAGATGAGGTGAGAGTATAGTGTGCTTGATCTACAGTTACTGCCAAAAAGGCATATGAGGCACGCCAAAGTTTGTAAGAAGGAAATGAAAGGATACAAATGATATTTTATCGTATTTAATAGGATGGATAATATCATCTAGTTTGTTTGATACTTAGCTCCTCCCAAATCATCCATTATATCAGTGTTTAATACTGGACTTTTACTGAGTGGCTGTATCTTCCCATAAAACTAGGTTCACCACTAATTCTCCCAATATATTAAGCATTGAAGGTAGTTGAAATTGTGAACTCAGCAAACATTTTGGGAGAGATTTCCTAAATCATAATAATGCCACATAAGAGGGAATATTCAAGATGTGTGTTTCAAATGTGCTTCAAAAAATTGTAGAGTCTTTTATCAAAGTAAAAAAAAAATAAACTACTTACTGGTAAACACACTGGTGAACAACTCAACTTCTGCGAGACCTATATGTTTATAAGAGTGTGGAGGTTACACATATCAGTCTTAGCATCCTCTGCAATTACATATATAAGTAAACATCATCTTGTGGAGTTTAGCCGATGGCTTGTTCATAGATAGTGAATCACGCTTAGCAGTAGACTGCAACACTGACATAAACATCGTGTTCCTAGCCACTATTCTACTTAATACAGATGCAATCTCCTTCCAACTATGAAACAAAAGAAGGACAAGATTGTCTTTAATTGTACAATATTTAATGACAGCATATACTGGAATAATGGGTTTAAATATATACGTTGTATTCAAGGGGAGGTCTTACCCAGTAGGATCAGAAGGGGAGGGTTTAGTGGATTGGTCCATTTGTTGATAGAAAAACCTCGGTCTTGGAAATGTTTATCATTAACCCAGACCATGTTGTGAATGTATGAAACACCTTGGATATTGCTGGCATCTGATTAACTGGGTTTGTCCAAAATAGTCATCAGCAAGACATGAAAATGTTTGCAACTCCACTAGTAGATTTAAATTTGTTATTTCTTGATTAGTCAGGAGATAATTGGCTAGGCATCCAACTGCCAAAAATAATTAGGTAGGCGATAAAAGACATCCCTGTCTAGTACCTTTCAGCAAACAAAAGGCTGCAACAGCTGTGAGTTGATGAACAGTACAGCAGTTTGAATTTTGTACAGGGTTTCTAAAACTTTAATAACTCCAGTAGGAAATGAAATTGGCATCAATTTCCACAGGAAACCCCATGAAATAGAGTTGAATGTTTTCTTAAAGTCTACAAGAATTACATGGCCCCCCTTTACTTATAATTTGAGTTGTTACAATGCTATGTCCCTATCACCAGGTATTTTAACATTGCCTGTGACATAAGAAAGGCAGTATGATAAAAATATGCTGCTTTATTGTTTTGATGTCTTATTACTCTGTCACATCATATGCAGTGGGATAGTCTACATAACCAGAAAAGTACACCGATTCAAAGCTCTCTCAACAGTACGCTGTCTATATGATACAGTATTTAAATTGTTGTCATGTATACATGTTATTTACTGATCTACAGCAGTTATAGACAAATAGGTTAGACAGGTTTTTAGGGGGAAAGAAAACTTAATGGCAATATTGTAATATATTCAAATTTAGGAGATATCATATCATATCATGCAACAGCGAGACTTAAGGTAAGTGTGCAGGAAGAGAAAACGATGAAAAGGAGTGGAGGTAGGCTAGCTATAAACAGACGGAAATGGGACAAGGAACCCTTCAAGGACTAATAAAGGAGTCAATACAGGACAGTAGTAAAGAAGGGGATAAACTGGAAAAACACTGGTGTGATGACATGAAAGTCACTGTCAGGGGAAAACTGATGAGTGCAGAAGGGAAGAAGAGAAGAAAAGAAAGAAGGGAGATTCAGGAGCTGTAGAAGGAGCTAATTGTGGTGCAGAAGGAAGCAGGAAGAAATGAAAGTAGAAGGGAATCAAAAAAAAAAAAAAAAGCAACAGGACTGGAATTAGCGAATACAATTATTATGGAGCAAGGCCTACAACAATAGTACTGAAGGGACTACTGGTGAATAGTGGGAAGGCACAAGGAAACAACTCACCAAGAAATACAATAACAAGTAGGGAGAGAGAGAGAGAGAGAGAGAGAGAGAGGGTGAAGATTCATAATATTTAGAAGAGTTTAAGCTAATTAGGGAAATAGTCAAGGAATACTACAGGAAGATTTACAAACAACAGGAAGTAACAGAAGTCTCAGAATGGAAATGGGGAAAGAATGCAGAGGGAGATCTACTGTGGGATGAACCAAGAGACAAGCTAAATGCAGAAATGATAGGCAGTGAGATATGGAAAGCCATGTACAAAACGATGGAGAGGAAAGCTGGTGGACCCTTCAGTTCTACATATATATGTATTTATATTTACACATTCACACACACACACACACACACACACACACACACACACACACAAACACGTAATCACATTCCGTTCTGATTACAATCCTGCCTGGAACAGCTGCTGCTGCTGTAGGTCACAGAGTGTACTAGGCGAGTGGAGAACAGTACTAGATTACCTTGTCTTTCTTGTATATACTTTCATTCAGTATATAGCTAAGTGTATCAGAGCCTCTCCTGTAAACAAGCTTCAGTGTTCTGTTACAGCTAGCTGTCTGTCAAAAATGAAATAAGTGAATAATCAAACAAGACTTGTCACCATCTCTTGGTTGTTGTTTTCCAAGTGGAGGGATGAAGACAAGAACAGCAAATACAGACATGTAACGGGGTGTTGCACACTCTGCAGTGAAACACAGATGGTTTAGATTATTGCTATCACCACCTTATCTGTTTCTGTTAAGTCAAGGTTTGTTATGCAAGACTGTATATGAAGGAGAAATGGATAGAGTTAAGGAAGTCTGGATAAACAACTGAATGAAGAGTTTTAAATCCAGCTTTGTTTAGGAGAAAAATGTTAAGGATGGTTATGTCTAAAATCTGGCAAACGTGGGGTATGTGTCTAATAAGTAAGTTCTCCTTTCTTGTACACGTCAACATAATGCTTGCTGGAGAGCTGCCCTTCTGCAGCTCTAGAATTTCTGAATTTAGATAGAAGACAACATGAATGGTAAGTGTAGGGAATGATAGCCTTTGTTTTGTCACTGGTACAGATGTTTAATGCATAATATTGGCACAAGATATAACTAAGCAATGTAGTATTTACTTTATGATAATTCTGATCACAAATATATCACAAAATGCCAGGTTTAGATGATCTGGTTGTCTTGCTAAGTACTGAACTTAAAACCATCATCATGTCACGTGTATTACTAAAAGTACAAGCAAAATCAGAATAGGCTTGGCTGAAACTAGTACAGCTGAAGAAAGGATTCCTATAGTCCATGGGGGTACATATTTAAACTTGTCATCATACATCTGTTTAAGTATTGAACAGATGAGTAAAACTTTTGAACTTGTGTCTTTGTTCTTCATGAGCAAGTACCCTTATGAACTCAGTCATATTTCATATGTGTGTGAATGACCTCATTGGACTATATGAAGAAAGACATGATTGACCTGTCTGAATACATGTCGCAGAGGGTATGAGCCTCACACTGAGCATCATTCTACAATCACCAAGAATGATATCACATACAAATAGAAAATGATTGACTTTAATAATTGGCTTAGTTACTGGTGTCATTCCAAGGGGATCCAGTATTTGTCAGCCTGAGGTGACATGATCCACAGACTATACTGCTTTGCCAGAGATGGTCTGCACTTGTCACTATTAGGCTTTTGGATACTGGCAAGGCATTGCCACCCCATAGTGCCTTTTTTATACAGTGCCAAACCAACAAACCTATCAACATAACAAATTCTTCTAATGCCAAGCTGAAGGTACTACTGCTCAATGCGTAGTCTTAACAAGCAACTGTACTCCCTGGAAGTTGTCCTCACCCTCAAGGAGGCTGACATCTGTGCAGTTACACAGATGTGGTTCAAGGCTGCAGAAAGTACCCTCGCAGTGCAAGGCTACAATGCCTGTCATGCATTCAAACCACCCTCTATAAAGAAAAAAAATGAAAGGAGGAGGTGCTTCCATTAACATAAAATCAATCACACAGCAAGATTGTCCAAGCAGGATGACTTGCTTGAACTACTCCATGTCCAGATGACCATAGGCAAAATCCCCCACTATATCATTGCTAGCTACATTTCCCCAACCATGAACTATGAAAACCACTCCACATACCTGATCCTACTAGAATCACTTACCATTCAGCCCAGCACACTAGTCATGTGCAATTTTAACTATCCCTCCATAAACTGGGTAAGATACATGACAACAAACATGCACGCTCAGAGATTCCTGGACTTTGTCAATGCAAATGCTGAGGAACAGCTAGTATGCTCTTCCACTAGGGACTCAAATATCCTTAATATTGTACTCATAAACATGGGGGAGCATTGCACCCCCAGCATAATATCCTCATTGATAAGATCAGATCATAACTTGGTCTCCTTTGAAATAAATGTAACAGTATAACTCCATTAAACCATAAAACCCTAAAGAATTTTTCCAAAGCAAATTACCTTCTATTAAGTGATAGCATGGGTAATTTTAAAGCTCCTCCTAACCAAAAAAACACAAAAGCCTATGTAGAAGTATATATGAATGCCTTGTACAACCACTTAAACAACTGCATAGAAACAGAAGTTCCTGACAGAACTAAACTCAGCTCTAGCCGGAAAAACAAGTCATCCTGGTGGATCCCTGGCATAAATAGATTTTACAACTGAAGGAAGAAATCCCTGTCTAGAAGCAAGTGAGCAGGTGCACAACAGAGAAGTAAATCCCTTGTTAGTCTCAACGGGCAAATCAGGGAACTAGTCACATCCTTAAAAGCTAAATACAAGACTAAAATAGCCTCCCAAGCAAAGGATAACCACCAAGCATTTTCAGTTATGTCTGAAATCTTAAGGGAAACACTCAGCATTGTGCTAAGTTGGTTGTAGATCGCACTACCTATACTTAGCCAGAGGAAATAGCAAACCTGATGGCTGATACATTCAACTCTGATTTTACCTTCTCATCACCTTCAGTCACTCACCATGAAATACCCTTGCCATTCCTTTGCCTGCTATCACAAAAGAACAGGTCATCACTCTGCTTTTTGGAGCTAGAAACACTGCATCAATGGGCCCTGATAGAATCACAGAGTGCCTATTAAATAGCATGAAACATGACCTAGCAGACCCACTAGGATCTCTATTTAACCACAGTCTCCAAACAGGCTTTGTCCCAGTAGAGTAGAGGACAGCAACAGTTATTCCTCTAGACAAGTGGGGGGACCATCAATGGACCCAGGAAATTACAGAACCATATGTCTGACTAGCTTTATGTACAAGGCTATGGAAAGGATAATCTTGGACCTGATTAAAAATGACATAGGAAATCTCCAGACTCTAGACCTAACCCAGTTTGGCTTTGTCAGGGGCAGGTCCTGCCTGCTCAGTCTAGTGGACTTCTTTGAGAAGGTCACTAAAGTCATGGGTGAGAGTAAAACAGTGCATACCACCTACCTTGACCTGGCCAAGGCATTTGACACAATACCCCACTCAAGTATTATAGATAAACATACAAAACTGGGCATAAACCAGTACATCACCAGATGGATAACCAAATGATGGCTCACAGATATGACATGTTATTAGAGTGGGAGGAATCCACATCCAGCAAGAGGCCAGTCACCAGTGGAGTACCATGGTGTAGGGGCCCCCTCTTGTTTGGATATACATCTCAGATGTCTAAGTAAATGCTGATGCTCTTTGGCTGATCAGTTTTGCTTCTGGCTGCAAGTTGGGGCAATCATTGACTCCTCAAATGATGTTGATATTCTACAGAAAGGATGCAGAGTAATGATTGGTGTCAGAGCCATGGCTTCAAACTATATGTGAAGAAATGCATTATTACACCCTTTGGGAAATCAAATACCCTGGCAAATTACAACACTGATAACACCCCCTTAAGAGTGGGAGACCTGGGTACTCAGATAGACAGACAGTAATCTGATCTTTGACCATCATGTGCTCACAGTGGTGAGGAAATCCTTCTATGTGGCTTATAGGTTCATAGGAGGTTACTAGGCTAATGGATTAAGGGTCCTTACAAGTCTAGCCAATATAGCCTGATTTTACCCAATATGTGGACTCTAGGGGCAAAAGGATGGTATGGATTTGTGCCTGTTCATTAAGTATCTTACAGATTGCCCCTGTCCATAAGGGACATAGGCACTACCACAGTTGTGAATGTGCAATTCCCCATCTATTGATCCAAACTGTGTTTGAAGAGGGACAGGGAAGTGCTTATGTAAATAGGAAGCCTGATTCAAAGAAGGGGCAATCTCTGAGATAGATATCTGTCTCTCCAGCATATTTTGCTTGAGTTGATGACAAAGTTTAGATTCCTAGATTGGGTGATCTTCATGCTCTTTGACTTGCAGATGTGTAGCATCTCCATCAGGGCTAGATTTGTGAGAGCCTTGTAGGACAGGCATAGGTCACTCCTTAATAGTCGGTAGGAGACAGAGGAAATGGATAGGGCTTTTAGTCTATCCAGATTTTTCATATTGTTTACACTCTGTATTTTCTTTGTGAGGAACCTCTAAGGTCGGTCCAGCTGCTGTAAGTGCCTGATCAAGTTCATGCCAAATGATGCACTGTACTCAATTATTAGTCTAATGAGGGCTGAGTACAGTGGGACTATAATTTCCTTGAGTCTAGATGCCATACCTTTACTTATAAGTTGTTCCACATAAAAGGACTTCTTCACCACTGTGGACACATGGTGGTAAAGATTTAGGCTACTATTTATCTGTGTAGCTAAATCTCTCACCTCTGAGTCTGCACTTAGGGGTGTGCTATTGATGTTGTAATTTGCAGGTGTATTTGACATTTCAAAAGGTATGATAATGCATTTTTTCTCATTCAGTTTTAAGCCCAGGTTCTGACACCAATCATTTGTCTGATCTAGACCCTCCTGAAGGATATATCTATATTGCTGGGGTATTCAGAGGCCTTCCACATTAGTCTTGACTTCGGAGAAGTATATTCCAAACAGGAGTGGTTCTAGCACTGAGCACTATGACTCACTACTAGCAACTGGCCTCTTGCTGGATCTGGATTCACCCACTTTAACTACATGTGTCCTGTCCATGAGTCAATTGGCTATCCATCTGGTGACACAGAAATTTATGCCCAGTTTTGTGAGTTTATTTATAATACCTGAGTGGGAAATTGTGTTAAATGCCTTGGCCTGGTTGAGGTAAGTGTTATGTACTGTTTTACTGTCATCTATGGCCTTAATGCCTTTCTCAAAGAAATTCACCAGATTCAGTAGGCATGACCTACCCTTGACAAAGCCAAATGGGTCAGGTCTAGTGTTTTGAGGTTTCCTATGTCATTATTTATCAGGTAGGTCCATGATTATTTTTTCCATGGCCTTACATATGACCCTAGTCAAACTTATGGGTTTGTAATTTCATTTGATCAGTAGATGGTCCTCCTTTATGCAGAAGGATGAGTATTGCTGTCCTTCACTGTATTGTGACAAAGCCAGTCCAGAGGCTGTGGTTAAACAAAGATTCTAATAAGCCTGATTTAAGCTATTTAAGAGACAACCTGGTATATCGTCAGACCCCACTGAAGCTCTGTTTTTAGCTTTAGGGAGAGCAGTGGCAGCCTGCTCTTTGGTGATAGTTGGCAGTGGAATGGTGGAGGGTATTGCTTGGGGGAGTACTGGATGTGATTAAGAGGTGACATTCAAGCTGTATTTGTTGGCCAATAGAGTTGATATGTCTTCTGAGTGAGTGCAGGTGTTGTCATCTACAACTAATTCCGCACATTGTTGGGTGCTGCTCTTAAGATTGTGGACATAACTGGAAAATGCCTTATGGTTATCCTTAGCTTTGGAGGCTATATTTGGCTAAAAGTCTGTTTTCAGACACTTGATTAGTTCCCTGATTCACATGTTTAGACTAATGAGGGACTTTTTGCTCTGTTGTGCACATTCCCTCTTACTTCTCAACATGATTTTCTTTCTTTTGCTGTGCAAACTGTTAATACTAGGGCTCCACCAGGCTGGCTTGTTTTTGTGGTTTGACCTGGGTTTATTTCAGTCTGGTACTGTGTTTCTATCAGACTTCATTGTATGGTCATACAGGGCCTTTGTGTATGCCTTTGTATAGGTTTCTATGTTTTTTGATTTAAGGGAGTTTGGACACTAGTTATGCCATTCCTTAATAGGGGGTAATTTACGTTAGAGAAGTACTTAACATTTTTGAGGTTAGGTGGGGGTGACCAGTTTTACCTTTATTTCAAGGGAGATAGTTTTGTGATCTGATCTTACCAGTAAGCACATCATAATGGAGGGAGGGATACAGCACTCTTCCATGTTTGTGAGTACCAGATCTAGGGTATTTCCTCCCCTAGTGGGAGTGCATACTAGCTATTCCAGGGCATTTGAATTTACAAAGTCAAGAAATCTTTTGGCCTGCATGTTAGTGTTAATGTATGCCTCCCAACTAATGGAGAGGTAGTTAAAAGCACCCATGAGTATCATATTGGGCTGGATGGTGAGTGATTCTAGTAACTTTAGGTATGATGTATGAGTTTTCTTGTTTATGGTTGGGGACCTGTAACTAGCAAGAATATGGTAATATATTTTTCCATGGTTAGTTGGACATGGAATATCTCAAGCATGTCATATTGTTTGACAAGCCTTGATGTGATGTTATCCTTTATGTAGATAGATACACCTCTGCCTTTTGCTCTTTCATGTTCAGTCAGTGGTCAGAATGCATGAAAGGCATTATAGTCACGCATTACCGGAGTGCTTTCCATGATTTTGAACCATGTTTCAGTAACTGCACAGACATCAGCATTCTCCAGATATGGAGAACTTCCAGGGGAGTGCAGTTTCTTGTTAAAGCTCCTAGCAATGAGCAGCAACTCCTTTAGCTTGTCCTGAGTAGCCATTTTTATGTTGGAAGGTTTGTCTGTCTGGCAGTGCCTAAAAAGACACTATAGGGGTGGATAATGTTTTGGACAATATCTGAAAGCCTAGAGATGACAGGTGAAGACTATCCCTGGCAAAGCAGCGTAACCTGTCAGGCTGACAAGTATTAGACCCATTTGGAATGACACCAGTAGGTAAGCCAATTGTTGAAGTCAATCATTTTTGATGGTATTGTGGCATCACCTTTGGAGGGGGTAGAATGTTGCTCAGTGCTAGGCTCATACCTGCCTGTGACACATTCTGGGAGCTGAAAAATGTCTCTCTTCATATAGTCCAAGGAGGTACTGTATGTCTCAGGTCATTCATGTCCACATGGACTATGACTGAGTCATACTGGTACTTAGGGGTAAGTGACCTCAGTGCTTGTATGTGTTCTGGTGAATCCTGTCCCCTGATAGGCAACTATCTATAACCTTCCCCTTATCCAGCCTGGGAAGAGGGACATCAGTGTGCCTCACAATGGAGTCTCCTATGACCAGAATATTAGGTTGTGGAGTGTTTTGCCTTTGGCTTGGTAGTTGAGGCACAATGAGATGTGGCTTTGTGTGTTGTGATGGGAATTGTCTGTGTACATTCAGGGTTTCTGAGGTCAGTGCCTTAGAGGCCTTTGAGGTTTAAGTAAGGTACATGTAAGCACCTCCGCATATGGGAGTCTATGTGAGTCATCCTTTGTGGGTGCAGTGAGTTGCTGACAACCTGTTTTTGTGTCTGCATGTGAGAGTTTAGCTTTCAGTGTCAGTATGTAGCTACATCTGTCACATAATGTATTTGACTGTTCGAGAATTAAGTGATTGTCAGTGTACATAAGGCAATTTTTACATTGCCTCGGGATACACATGTCCACCAAGCTGGATGCAGAGATAGCTGGAAAGTGCCCATCCATGGTTGCAGGTCCAAATGTGTATTTGAAAGGATAGGAGTGGAGGGTGTTTGTAAATGAATGAGGGAAGGTTGCTTACTTGGTATAATCTGCATCTAACCTAATTAGTGATGCTGCCCAGCACCAAATTAGATGCTGTATGAGCAGCAATAACCTGGGTGCTATAATAGGTTAACTAGCATAGTGAAATTTCACAGTATAATGAAAATAAACAATGTTTCCAGAATTTTGTGTCTGTACAGGGCACAGGCACAACTGTGTGCAAATGTGCCAAATTTATACCAGCACTGGAAATACAGAAAACTGACTACTGAGCCCTCTGGATAATAAAATGACTACACATAGAGCCCTTATGTGTGCTTTCCAACTCAGATAGACCAGGTAAACACCTACTGCCACTAGATGAATAATCCTAGTCCTTCTAATCTAAAAGCACAGTAAAAGAGTGTCCGGAGTAAAATGTTACCCCAAGCAAATATAAAGATACAGATACAGCAGTTTACATTAAACAGCTTATAAAAGTGTCATTATTCATTAAAGGTACTTCATTTTGTAGAAATGAGCCAAGAGCCACCTGATTGTGCAGAACTTATAAAGGCACTAAAAACAAGGTAAGCTGATTAATAAGCCCTCCAGTCAATAAAATGACTAAATGCAGGAACCTCTAGTGTGTTCCCCCAACCTATATAGACTAGGCTACCACTGCCTGCCACTAGATGGAAAATCCCCTGTCCTCTTGATGTAAGAACACAGAAAAGTACTTGCTAAAGTGTAGAAATACACTGCTTTATCCAACAGCTATCTACATAATTAATTGAAAGCAAGTAAATCAGTAAAACACACAATGGAAGGCAAAATGCATTTTTAATAAGCACAAGGAAAGGCAGATAAATAATTCAAGATATGAACAGCAGTGTAGAAAATCAGGAGCCTAAAAACTCAATTTACAGTAAAGATGGACTGCTTAAAATCCCCATGTATAAAAAGCAGATCAAGGAATGGGAGGGTAGGTGGGAAAAATAACTATCACTGAGTCACCAGCAGTGCTTGTAGTTTTTGCAGGTCTTGAGTCTCATCAGAAAAAGACAAAGACCTAGAAATTCATGGTATCCTTAAGTATCACTTAAGAAACAAATTAAACAATGAAAAAAAAACTTATGAAATGTGCAGCCTAGATAATTTAAATGTCTATCTGCCACATAGAGCAAAAACACCAGACCAAGCAGATTTCTTAAAAAAGAAAAAATGGAGCAGGTAAAACAAAAAGCAGCTATATCAGTTTGAGCAACAAACAGACAAAAAAAAATAGATATATTTTCATCAGCCCTGCAGGGAGTTACCAACAGTGCTTGCAGTTTTTTTCAGGTCTTGAATCTTATCATAAAAAATAAGACTAGCTCAGCTTATAAGTAAGGGCATGGCATACAGATCTAAGAGTGCTATAGTACCACTGTACCCGGCCCTCATCAGACCAGTAATCAAATACAATTCACCAATTGCAATATAGTTCACCAGGCACATGCAACGGTGCAACAGTGCAACAGTTGGAGCATCCACAGAGGTTTCTCACCAAAAAAGATACAGGTTATAACCATGCTGTCATGTTTACCAATTAAAATTCCTTTCACTGTATTCAGTTTCCTACTGTTTACTGCAGGGTGATCTATTCCTGACTGACAAGGCAGTCTCTAACCCAGCCCTGACAGAAATGTTTCATATTTGCAAAACTAACTGTGTGAAGGCTACCCACTCCAAGGATCTAAACCTGATCTCTGACACAAATAGATCATGCTGGAGAGACAGATATGTGTCCCAGAGATTGCCCCTCCTCTGAAATTAGAATCCTATTCACATAAACCAGAGTCATTCCCTGACCATCTTCAAGCACATTCAGGACCAATGCATGGGAAACTGCACATTCGCTCCTGGGCTGGTGCGCATGTCTCTTTTGGACAAAGGCAGTCTGTAAAAATTGTCAAAGCGACACCTGCTGACGATTATCTTTCCACTGGGAATTCTAACACAGTGTGCCTTAACATGCACTACCCATCCCTTCCACTGAAGAGAGGCAAGCAGGCTTAAGTCTCATAATTCTCCTCCTCAACATTGGGTCTCACTCAGGGCCTTATCCCTTTGCACTAGTGGAGCTAGATCCAACAGAATGTTTTGGTGACTAATACCAGCAGCCCTTAATCCATGGAAGCCTTCTAGAACTTTCACTCATATATAATTCCTTTCCATATTAACTCCCTTATGAACCAAGATTGCTACCACCTTCTCTTGCCTGAATTGTGGGAATCACCTGGTATAAATTCAAAACCAAATTTTCCTAATTTTCTGTGCTCATTAGCATGTAACTGTATCTCAGACATCAACAAAATGTCAGCCTTTTGTTCTGCTTCATATATCCCAAGATTTAGGGATAAAAACAATATGCAAGAGGGGGCTGGAATTTACTGGAGAAAAGTGGCAAAGGAATGACGGTATTGGGAGCACATAATTAGAGACGGAAAGGTATAGAGTGGGAAGAGGCCAAGAATTTATTTTGATTACAGAATAGAGACTGCCTTTCCTATCAAGGATTGATATCAGAGTATAGGCAAAGACAAAGGAATAGGGGGATCCAAAGTGAAAGATAAGCACTGGTAGTTTTTGATAGAATCTAGAACAGAAGCTGCTGTTAAAAAAAGGGATAATTAGTACAACATACAAAATATTGCATGACAACTATAAGAATCAATCAGAGGAGGTTAGAAAGGACTGGGAAGAGAGACGGTATAAGCAATTCACAAAGAGACAATGGGGGACATATGTATGACTCCCAAATATGAAACAAAATCTAGATGATTTAGGATCTTTGCTTGGAAGTGTTTATGTAGATATTTTTATACCCAAGTAGACTCCAAAGATTTTTTCCTCAGGTAGACAGCAAGTGTTGGAGGTGTGATGGGGAAGACAGAGGTAATTGGGAACATATTTTTGGGGAATGTAATGAGCTGGCAGATTGTAAACATTACCTGCAGACTACTCTATCAGAAATACTGGGTGAGCAAATTGGTATAACTAAGGAAATAATTTTTTAGCTATGATACAGGATTGGAATTGCTTAGAAATAGTAAAGCCTTGCTGAGTCTAATTATGGTGGCTACCAAAAATGTGATTACTAGAAAATGACAAGTCTAAACCAGCTGTACTAGAAGTAGTGAATATAGTAACAGTGATAAAACAAGTGGAAATGGGATCTTTAGAAAAGAGTAGGAGCAAATTACATAAACACAATGGGAATTGTGGGAACAATACATGCAAAATAATGTTTTGATGGAGTAATGAGGTTTAAAAGAAGGCAGGATTTGAATGAGCTATGTAATATTTGACTGATAATAACAACTGGATAGATTGTAAGTGATGTGTAATGCTTGCACCTAAACATTTGTCAATATGGCTTGTTAACTTTGTTTTCATTTATATAAATGTATGATTGCATATGTCATAAGCGATAATTTAATAAAGATGTATCTTGTTTTAAAAAATAAAAATATTTGGAACAATTCCTACAGAAAATTTGTTTGTAGGAAGAATGAGGTTTAAGAGAAGGCAATCAGTGAATAAGTTATATAATGCTGCTTAGATTATATGATATACTGTATAACAATATATGTAATGAATAGTACTTGTAAATGTAAAAAAAAAAAAAAAAAAAAAAAAAAAAAAGATTTTACTTCCTTTTTTCAGGAAGCTGGAGCCTGTGAAAATTAGCAGAACAAACAAGTATTCCCTTCATGCCATTCAACTTAGAATGTCAACTGCATATGAGTCAACAGGTCACAAAACTGGTTCAAGATTGATGAACACAATCTATGTTTTATGGACAGACACAATTTGCTATTTAAAATTTCAGCTAATAGCCACTGACAAGTTCAGCCTTCTGTAGCTCCATCCCTATAACAAACCATAACATTTTGTACATGATCTCTAAAATGGATAGTAAAAATACTACCCTTCAAACATCTCAACCACAGTTAAGTACCCAGACTGAGTTTGGACAACATATTCCCTATTCCACCACAATGGAAAACTACATTCCTTCAAAAAAAATCCTCAAGTTGTGGCTTTCTAGCAACCTTCTTCAGACATTTAACTTTGAAAAGATTATTATAACACATAGACTATACTTTCACCATGCCCCTCTTACCAGCCAGTATCAAATAATGTTCCAGAAGGTACACTGTCTAAAAAAAAACATGATATAAAATGAATTCAACTAGCATTTGAAGTATTTGCATTTACTACTTCTGCATGGCAGTCTGTGTCCCAAAATTAAAATGGATAACTTTGTCTCAAGATAAAAGACACTGGAAAGGGAAGAGGAACACAAATCAATGCCCTATTAGAAATCTCTTAAGACTACATTCAGTAAGAATTGCAGTCACTGTATGGCCAGTTCCCATTCACTTGCACATTTTAAGGGACGGAGCAAAACTTCCCATTCTATTAAGTTGTGTACAGAGCAGTCCCAGACATACCTGACAGGCTCACTTCTTTCATCTAACAATAGCTACTCTTAAGCATCAGCTGTGACCTAGAAGTTAATAAAGAAGGCAATGGAAGGGGGTATAGAAAGGAGGTTATTGAAGTGCAAGAGTAGATTAGGGGCATCACATAGATTTGGAGCAAGGGCAGAAACAACATTTGCCAAACAAAGTGGGCATTTTTGAAGCCAGAGGTAATATCATTTATTGAAAATTTTTCACAAGAGTACAAAAATGTGCAAACCATGCCACGCCAGTCACTGACTTTCAGCTAAACAGTCTGAATGAAGCCAGCCAGCATATCGAACAGAGGGCTATATCATCAAGCAATAGTCACCACCAGCCACAACAGGTGCTCACCTGGGCCATTACCTATCATCAGAGGTTGCTTTTGTACAGTCTGCTTCACAGGTATGAAGGGTGATAATAAGTCCCATAACTCTTTTGGAACAAAACACAGTTCTATGACCTGGGAACCATGCATTAGCTCCAGATACCTCCATTCTACAAAAAACACATCAGGGTCAGATAGGGGCAAGTACTTATTGTCAAAATATAACTCGCTATGTAAAAGGATAAATTAATGTCGGCTTAAGACCCTTTTTCTTCATTAATGCAATTGCTGGTCTTAAGTGGCATCTATGCCCCAAAATCATTTTGGAAAAGTCAGGGCAAAAAAAAAATGTCCATTGCAACAGAGTGGACCATCCATCCACGCATCTCTTTGTAATGTTTTGTTTACAAGAAAGAGATGTATTGAGCATGTACTGAGGCTGCCCTGATGTTAGGGAGTTATTCATCATGACAGACAGATGGGTTTTCTCTGTTTGGAAACAAAGCAATGTCTCTTTTCTGTATCACTGGTAACCAGTATTGCAGAAATAAAATGACATCATGACATGCCAATGCTACTGCCCTCTGCTCAGTCCTTGCATTTTGCAGTAACAGTTTTTCTGAGAGCACCTTAATGCTGCTTGCAAGAGAACTCTTTGAGTTCTAATAATAATCAAAGAATGTTTGTATTGGAAGATTCTACATCAAAGCAGTGACTGGATTCAGCATTGTTCATTGTAATTTCCATGGCCTATTTGATGCTAAACTCTGAAACTGTAAGTTCAGCTTGGTGAGCCGTCTTTAAGAAAATATTGATAGTTTTAATGGCAGCTGCCAATTGCTGGGATCTTGCCATTATAGCATTCTTATGGTACTGCTCTAATATGTTTTCAGGGGAAATTAGTTAACATATGAAATTTATAGTTGCAGGCTGACAGGAAGCCAGCAGAAGAGTTGCTGATCTGCAAGAAGTCACGCCAAAAAAAAAAAAAAAAACTTTTCTAAACCACTTTTATGTAACATTTAAGAGAGAAATTGTCTCTGAAGTTTCCTATCACAGCTCTATGTATTATATAATATTAGATATTTTCATTAATATAAAAACCACCAAATTCACGAAAAAGGATAAACATAACAGGAAAATCGTGAAAAAAAGACAAAATAATGACTGTCCACGCGAATAAAAGGTTTAGCACTTTCTTTCGTTTTAATCACAACGAACTTCTTCAGAACTGACCAACAAATCAGTTAGTCAAACTTAAATACAAAATCTCTAAAAAGTCAATTAATAAATGACCCAATCAAAATCCATTCATCTAATTAATCAATAATATTTTAAAGACATAAATATAAATTGTAAAATATGCCACTTTGCAAAAATGTATATACAAATACATATAGCACATGAATTTATGTGAGACTACAAAATATATATATATCTGATAGAAAATTTATAAATAAAAAAACTTTTTCTTATTTGATGGGAGTATATATCGTCAGACCTGTGGGGATGCTATGGGTGCGAAAGTTGCACCTGTTTTTGCCAATTTAGTGTTAAGTTGGTGGGAACTGTCCTTTCTAACCAAATTGGAGTGGTTTAAATATGTCTCCTTTTATAGGAGATTTATAGATGATTTGGTATTTGTCTGGAATGAGTCTACTGATGAGCTAAGTTCATTTTTGGATGACATGAATACACACAGGATGGGACTGAAGTTCACTTTAAGTGGAGTTGGCACAAATGTACACTTCCTGGATCTGGATATAAGTATGGACCTTGAAGAGAAGAGATTCACTAGCACAGTGTTCAGAAAGGACACTTATACCAACTTTCTTCACTTTGAAAGTGGTCATCCTTTATTTATGAAGTTGAATCTAGTCAGAGGACAGATTATACTCCTCTGTAGACTGATTTCAGATAATGAAAATTTCATATTTGAGGCAAACAAACTCAGTATTATGTTTGTCCAAAGAGGGTATCCATATAACAGATTGAAAGGAATTTTGGAACAGGTGTTATTGGTTAGAATGGAAAAGTTCCCACCAATTTTAACCAGTGGGTTTATAGTTAATAGTGATAGAAATAACAACAATATGATGAAAAAAGAGATGGATTGTGCCTTTTCTGTTCCTATAAGTGTGGACTGTTATAGTATTAAACAAGTCATTTCCAATAACTGGAAAGTTATTTTGGGAAACCGGGATTTAGCTAGAGTGGTTGGTGATCATCCACATTTTATTTATAAGAAGGTTGCAAGTTTAAAGCCCATTCTAGAAATTGGAGAACATAAAACAGTTAGAGGACTTACTGGTACATATCCATGCTATAATTGTAAACAATGCAGGTTTATTGATTCATCAAAAACATATTTTTTCCACATATTAATAAAATGGTGGTTAGTAAAGGCAGGTACAATTGTAAAAGCATGGGGACAGTATATTTGGCAACGTGTTCTACTACTTGAGCCCATTATAAAAGGATTTATGGACATCGTTTGGCTATTAGAAATAAAGATACTAACAATGCATTAGCCAAACATGCTTTAGAGTGTTCCAATTTAAAAAAAATGCATTTTTTGTGTTGGATGGAATAGATTTCACTCCATTTGTTACAGAATTTAATAATGCCCTTGAAAATACGGGACTTAGATGACAAGTTTTTCTTAGGGCAGATCACATTCCTGGTCTGAATGAGACCTTAAATGTTAAATGTCTTCTGAATAGCAGGTTGCATTATTAAACTTTCGATCAGATATGTATTTTTGTAGTGACACATAAATTCATGTGCTATATGTATTTGTATACACATTTTTGCAAAGTGGCATATTTTACAATTGATATTTATGTCTTTAACATATTATTGATTAATTAGATGAATGGATTTTGATTGGGTCATTTATTAATTGACTTTTTAGAGATTTTGTATTTAAGTTTGACTAACTGATTTGTTGGTCAGTTCTGAAGAAGCTGGTTGTGATTAAAATGAAAGAAAGCTCTCAACTTTTTATTCGTGTGGACAGTCACTATTTTGTCTTTTTTTCACAGTTTTCCTTAGATGTTTTCATTACTCTGACACAGAATAAATGTCACTCTTCATTTTATTTTTTGGTGGGCTCATCTTTTTGTTGACAATAGCTGCAGACAATTCTAACCTTCTCACTGTCAACTGTACCAGTTGTTCCCGTTAGACTGGGGAAACAGCCAACCAAGTGGGGTCATCATCTTGTCAGGAATCAGGATTTGTTAATTTTTCTTTTTCTGAGTACAGTCCTAACCTTATAGCACTTGTCAGAAATAGACCTAGTGTTTGGTATACAGTGAACAAAAGTGAGGGCATGTTTTTCAGTTCTACAAATGACATAACTCCTCAGGATAGCCCTGCCCTGCTACAACTTAGCAATAACATGGGGTCTTCATTCTCGCTGAAGATTCAACCACAGGGCTGTACAACTCAGACATTCACTCCCACACCCTCCTCTCAGGGGCAGGGGAGCTGGCTAGGCCACATCACTTTTCTCCTCCATCATGCTAATGCCCAGCAGGTACCTGAGCTGCTAATCAAACTCTGGTCACCTGGGTCAAAGTGAGGGCTTTATTCCTCTATGCAGACACAGCTGGCATATTAAAGACTTTATATATGGAAGTTAGCTCAACCCTTAACCTCCTTTAGATCAAGCTGTACAGAATGCAGACAGCTAGTTTTTCATTACAGAGCAGATTTTGCACTTGGCAGATTTATTTCTGAAAGGACTAGTAGAGTGAGGTGTTCTTATAATGTGAGTAGATGCATCATTTGGCAACAATCAAGACTGCTTCTAACCAGAGTTTCTAGCAAAGCTAGTATAAGTTCTCTTCTCTTAGCTAGATAAATCCCAGCATTAGGACCTGCAGTCTATGTGATTTACTTTAAGTCATCAATATGGGCTTCAAACCTAAGATTTGGTTGCATCATGATGCCTATGCCTTTTTATCCTATAGCTTGATTCATGTGCAGTGTAAGTTTAATCTGAATGAATTGAATGTCAGTTTTAACTTTATGAATGCTAAGAGCAAGATAATTGTATGAGGCCCAGTCATCAGGCCCATCAAAGGTATCTTACAGGGTAATACAATCCTCAAATTATTGTATATTGTTATCTGACATTATATCTCCAGTTTAGCTAATATGGAAGAGAGAAGACAAGGTGATATCCTTTGCATGCAGGTGAGGCAAATAAGAATGAACGATAGATACCTTTAATGTGCTCTGGCTCAGGACCCTGTTTGAACCTATAAGACTTCTAGTCTGGATTGACATTTTCCTTCTGTCTAATCAGTCAGCTTTAAAGTCAGTTTGCTAAAGATGGTGGAATGCCTAGTCAGTTTAATTTGACCATTTTTGTTTCATAATCAACCTTATCAGAGTCGCCATTGGAAATCTAAGTATATCATATACCTAGGAGTCAGTTTAGGACAGCAATATCATTATCTATGAAATGTGCACAACACATAATGAGTGAGTTATGCATGTCATGTAGGTTTGTAGATTCATAAGTGTATACTAAGCTTATGATCACAAGGGTGCTTATAAGCCTAGCTGTGCAATCCAAGCCAGTTGTGTCCCTATGTATCCTGGGTGTTTATTAGGAGTGGCATATTATTTAGGAAGTTTCTAGAGGTTATGTGGAGGGGGTATGTTAGTTTAGGCATTACTGTCTGGCTCTGTCTATCAGAGACATGGGGGCCAGATCTGGGGTGAATTTCCGATTTCCCATCCATTGGTCAAGGGTACACTTAAATAGGGTTAGGGTTTGACTCTACTTCACATGGATGGGGAGCCTGTTCTAGAGCATGGGGATCCTCTGAGACACATGCCTGTCTTGCCAGCATACCTTATTTATGCCACAAGCAAAATTTAAATCCTTGGATACAGTGGATTCTGATGCATTCATTTTGTGGATGTGCAAAAGTTCATCTCAGCAGGATCCTAGGATGCTTTGCATGTCAAGTATAGATCACCTTTGGGTAACCTATAGGACACATGGTATAGAGACAGGGCTTTAGGGTGATCAATATAGGATGATGTATTTCTACCCTGGATTCTCCTGGTAAGGAACCTTTGTGGGTGTATCAACTGTTGCATATGCCTAGTTAGGTACATGCCAAAGGGGCCATTACACTTAATGACAGGTCTGATAAAGATCGCATAAAGGGACACTATGACTTTCTTGGACCTGGATGCCAATGCTTTACTTATAAGTTTCATGACCTAGAATGATTTTCTTACTACCTTGGTCACATGTTAGGCAATGGCCAGATTACTGTCTACATATGTTTCCAGATCCCAGACTACTGAGCCAATTCTTAGGGGTATGTTATTGCTGGAATAATTAGCCTGGGTAGCAGTTTTCCCAAAAGTCATGATAATGCACTTCTTGGCATTGAGTTTTAGTCTGTGACTTTGGCACCAATCATTTGTCTCTGTAAGGCCCTCTGGTAAGATGTTTGTGTCATGGGGGGATTTTATGATATCTCCCAATTTGCAGTCATCTGTCAATTTAGTCAGCCAAAGGCCCTTGATATTTGCCTTTACTTCTGAGAAGTAGATGCCAAATAGGAGCGGTCCCAACATGGAGCCATGAGGTACCTCACTGGTGACCGGCCTCTTAGAGGAGGTGGCATCAGCAATCCTGACTTCCTGAGTCCTGTCTGTAAGCCAGCTGGCAATCCAGTGGGCTATGTATGGGTTTATGCCCAGTTTGGTGAGTTTGTTAACTATACCCAAGTGAGGTATTTTATTGAATGCCTTAGCCAGGTCCAGCTAGGCAGTATGCACCGTTTCATCTCATCCATTGCCTTGGTGACCTTCCAAAAGAAGTCCATCAAGTGTAGTAGGGGTGACCTTCCCTTGAAGAAGACAAACTGGGTTGGGTCCAATGTCTGAAAGTTAGCTATATCTTTGTTGACCATTTCCATGATAATTCCTTCCATGGCTTTGCATATTAGACTAATCAGACTAATAGATCTGTAGTTTCTGGGGTCAGTTGATGGCCTAACCTTATGAAGTGGGATAAACATTGCAGTCCTCCATTCTCAGGTTACAAAGCCTGTTTTGAGGGTATAGGTAAAAGTAACTCAAGTGGTCCTGATAGGTCATATTTCAAGCTATTTAGGAAGCATCCCATGATATTGTTTGGGCCCATTGAGGCTGTGTTTTTGGCCTTAACAAGTGATACCAGGACTTGCTCCCTTTAATAGTGGGGGGCATGCTATTAGGTATTTCACGGGGAAAGTCTGCTTTTGCTTGAGGGCTGTTTGACTGGACATGTTGATCTTGGACCAACAAATTTTGCATTTGCATGACAAAGTGCAGTGGAGTGTCTATGTGATTATGTTTTAGGGAGGACAAAAGCAGGACATTGTAGATCTACCATTCAGACACTGATCAGGCAATCAAAGAGTATGATTAGAATGTAGTCTAGATTATGATATGCAAATGTCTTAATTCAGCATTTCTACAGGAATTAATAAAGGTGTGAACAATCCACAGAGCTGGAAAGAAATTAAATAATACTTACAAAAATAGTGGAATTATCACTGATAGAGTCTACAAAAGTGTAGGGATTGCCCAGAGTAATTACTGAGGCAGCCCTAATATGGAAAAGGACTGAACCACAACACGGCTTATTTCATAGAGAGTTAAATTGTATATATTTGAGCTTAATTTTGTATAGTCAATCTGGTAACCCAACTGCATGCAATTATGGTGGTTCTTTGTATCATGGAATAGAACTGATTTTCTGGCTGTGGTCACAATTTACATGCCAAAATCTGTTAAGCAGTATAGCAAGTCCACACAGTTTAAAAAATAAACTGATTCAAAAAAGTCCTCTTTTTTAGAGAAATGAAACCAAAGGTCCCTTGCTTCAGGATTACAGAATCAGCACAAATAGAATTGCTGTCACTACAAGTTTCAACATGAAATCAGGTGGGAAAAAAATCCCTGGCTTTCAGGAGTGTTAGGGAATAAATAATAAATAAAGCTTGGTCATTGCAAGTACACAGATTTGCCCCATGTAATAAGCAGTACTCGCAGTTTTAGTACCATTCATAGTCCAGAAAAAAAAAACAATCCACAGCTTCCCTTTCCAGGGTTATAGTTCTGCATAGTTTAATGTGTAAGTTGGTAGGTTGTTCTAAGAGATTTTCAGCAACCTCACTTTTCTTTCATCTTCCACTTATATACACTAGGAAATGCAGGCCTTTCTTCTGGTCTCAGGGTAATCATCCAGACTGCTTTTCTCCAAACACCCATAAACTCAGGCTTCCATATTATAGCTCCTATGAAGACCTTCCAGGCATGAAACTATCTCCCGCTGGTGCTCCTGTCCTACATATACTCACTGAATTATGCTCAATGCTCTGTATGTACTTTCATTAACGTGCTGTTTGTGAAATGTAGCCCATGTTTTGGTATATGCTGCTGTTTTAGACCTCCTCTCAAGACCATCCATACCACATATCTGTCTCTCTCTAGTGTTCCTATTTTTCCTATACTGGTATAAGCTTCTGCTAGATTGTTCTTCCCCTGCTAGTTCAGGCATAATGCTATAGGAGATAGTGTGCAGCAGCTGAATTTCTCAGTCTCTAAAAGGAGAACCAGATTGCTCTCTGTGGATTTAAGAATGTCTGATCCAATAGTCCTTCCATTCGCATTACATTTTACTTTCTTTCCTCCTGTTGCTCATCTACCCTATGTCAGTCTCCTGCTAATTAACATCATGACCACCCAGTAACCTGAAATGACTAAGTACAACAATTACTCCTGGTATGTTATGAGGACAAAAATAGCTGTTAATGTCAAAACATGCAGGTTGGGTACATAAAGGTTAGCACAGTCATGTCTGAATGAGCCGATAGCCAATATATTGTTTGGCATGGGGAATGTAATGCTACATTATCACAACTGTGGAATGACTAACAGTATGTGAAAACCTCATATAGCTTAGCGGGTCTACTTTATGCGCTCAAAACATGAAAAACAGAATCCAAATAACAGAACACATAAAGAGCAAACTGCGAATACGTCAAACGTACTAAAGCATGAAATTTAAAACCTCGGACCGTCATAGTCGGCCAACCCATCATCCGCAACACACTACCTACCCAAACACAATTAAAAAAAACACATACATATACTAACCAAAACCCTACTTCTAACCCTAAATTAAAGCACCAAAACCCTACTGCTAACCCTACACTAAACCCCACATACACAACTATCTATGCACTATCCTTAACCCCTCCCTAACCCTAAGGTCCGTAACTACCACACATTTCCCCTACGGAGCTATACCCAAACAAATTAAATATTCCACACACATACACTTAACAAAACCCTACACTAAACCTTACATATATTACCTACACAAAACCTTACATACACTACCTACCTATGCACTTACCTTAATCCCTCCCTAACCCTAAGGTCCGTAACTATCCCACACTTACTTTATGGAGCTATACAGCAGATGGGCCAACTATGCGAATTCGATATTTCCACTTTTGCGGTTTCATTCGACATATTCTCGGTTCGCTCTTTACGTGTCACGCTATTTGGATTCGGGTTTTTCAGCTTTTGAGTGCATAAAGTAGACCCTAGCTTAGCTTGCTAACCAAATCTTGCCCAAGACTAACTGACTCCAGTTAGCAGCCCCTCCATTTGTATAGGAAATAGCTTCTAATTGATGGTTAAACTCCCACCTCCAACTTCATACAAATGGTCGGTTTAGAATGCGACACTGGATCACCTACAAGAAGACTGCAAACTCCTTCACTCAGCACTGTGTATGTAGCTAGTTATATGATGCTGTCACACTTTTAGATGGTTTCTAGTACTTTCCTTCTGGTTGCTGACAAGTTAAATACTGTCTCATAATAGTGTTCTGAGGCAGAAGTAAGAATAGATACACTGCAATATTTATCTCTTTCATATATATATTGTCTGCATGCTTTATGTGTGCTTGTCCTTGATAACTATTGCTATGTATTCATAGTGCCATGTACTATTTTCCAAACTGCTTTCCTCTAATTATTGCTTTTCTGTTACTGTGACCATTTCAATAGACTGTGCTGCAGATTTTCAGTGGTGTTTTCTGACTATTTTTCCTTGGAAAAAATTTGTTACTTTACACATATAAATAACAATATAATAAAATATTAAGTATATGTAGTCACTCCACATCTTATCATACTGCAGAAAGAGTAATCTGGTTTACTTTCCTGTCCAGGCTAAAGTCTTTCTCTTTCCTTATAACCACAAGTGATTCTCCATCACAAATATGACTTTAACTGCTGTCTCTCTGATCATAGTCTCATTACAGACATAATCAAAATATTCAATATTGTTTATAGTTTTCATTACAGTTAGCTCTTTGCAGACTGTATGCAATTCCCTTTCTGGTTTTCTATTCTCATTAGGCATATTTCTTTTGGTTACTGTGACAGGAGAATATTCTTGTTTTATATAATGCCACATATATTTGAATCATATGTGGGTATTCTCAGGTGAAAGTCATTAAAAGCAGCTATTTCTGCCTTTTTAGTCCATTTAAAAATAAAATCCATAGAATTGTCATAGGGTATTTGAAGAACTGTCCTTGTATCAGACTGGAAATAACTGAATCTATTATTTCAAACAAATTATAATTTGCTTTTACCACCTGCATAGTAATATTATGTTATAACAAGAAAAGGGGCAATTGTTTAATAGATTAACAGGAGAAAATATGTTTGTTAGCAGATAATCAGTATATTTTCTGCTATTTAAATTGCAAGAATGATACTTCATTTTAATATTAATTTGTTTTTTGACATTTGCCTTTTCCTGTTCAGTGACATAAACTGCTGGAACCTATCCCTGAAGAAAGGAACATAAGACAGGATGGCAATATAGTGCAGAATACATGCACACACATGCACACGTGCGCGCGCGCGCACACACACACACACACACACACACACACACACACACACACACACACACACACACACACACACAAAACCACACACACACACACACACATGCGCACGTACATCTACTGGCAGTTTAAGAGACCTGCCAGTGTTTATTGGCACGTGATTGGATGTGGAAGGAAACTAGAAACACCAGTGAAAACCTTTGTAGCCCTGGGGATGATAATTTGGACTCTGTGCAGAAAGAACCTCAGTCTGAGAACTAAACCAGAGAACTATAAGTCAGGCAAGATGACCTGTGCACAACCATGCCCCCCCTCACCTTACCACTACTGAGACATTGGTAGAAGAGCCATCAGGTGTATTTAGTTTGCTTCCTCAGTCTTGTTCACCTGCACTGGCTACATTCCACATTTTTAAATTTCTCACTTGGTTTCCTTAGACATAGCATTTGATCTGTTCCATTATTCTGGGCCATGCTACTTTATGAACTATGTATTTCAATTTCTCTGTTGCTCTTTCTGCTAAGGAAAACAGTTTTGGTGGACAGCTAATATCTAAAATTGCCCTGTGTGTCCTCATCTGGCCTTGCTGTTTGGATTGAGTTTGGAAGCCATTTAACTGGTCAGTTGTTTATTTTCCTATGGTAGGAAAGGCCTCCATTCATCTTAGGATATCATTGCAGGGCCATACATCTTCATTGAGGATACTTGTTCCCATTTATTTTCTTTATATTCAACCAGCAAATTGACTTTGAAAACGTCCTCATGTACAGAGACTCAAAAACTTGTTATTAGTACCCAAGCCAAAGCCTACCCCTCCCCAAGAATTTCTGACCTCCTTCTTGATGTGCTGTTTTTCTATTTAATGGGTAGCTTAGGAAAGTCATGCCATTACAACAAATAAGGATAGCATTTCTGTTATTTTTCTTTTGTTTCTGAGTCATTTGGTTACATGGCAAGGCTGTTTAATACTCTTGGATCTCTAAAGCCACACTATCAACATGGAATGCTGGCATCTAAAAAACTGCAATAGCTGACAGCACATAGCTAAAACCTTAAGCTCATTACCTGCTGCTATTGTTTTTCAGTTTTGCCAATAGCCCACCATTAACTAAATACTCCTAGAGAATAGGTTTAAAATATAGATGCCTCACTACATTTTCCATTCCAAAGGGATAAATTAATATTATGTTTGCCAGAGTGTCACAGCTCAGTGGCAAAAGAAATGTTAGTTTAAAGTAATCATCCGTTCTGAACTGTGTAGCTTGTGCAGTCCAGATGCCGGAAAGAGCTAGGGAGAGGGCAGCACCCAGAAGTTAGATTATTTACTACAGGAACAGTGGTTATCACTTCTCATGATTATTTACTTAAGGAACAGTAGTTATCAATTCTCATGACCTATCTTCTCAGTAATTTAACATGCTACGCTTTTGGTGGATAGATGTTTTACATTAAAATGTAAAAATAATACCATGGTAACTTCAAAGATAACTGAATATATTGTCTGTTTTTTAACAACAATAATAATAACCCTCTGGTTTGGGTAATATTTGAGAACACTAGACCTTTCATAGCCAACAAAGCCTTGTTGCACCGTAATGGTCATATATTGTTCAGTGCTGCTCACCCAAGTAGAAATTATTACTTACTTCCTAATCCTCTTGCATTCTTTGTATTGCACGTGTTTCAGCTTGCTATTTTTCTATTTAAAAAGTGTGAAGCTCTCAGGTAAAACTGCTCAGTGACTATTTTTCTTTTGCTTTTTTTACTTTTATTTTATTGTAATTTCTTTTGCTTCAGATTTGTTATTTTACTAGATTTCTTGTGTTAAAAATACTTTTGTACAATTTTTTTACCATGTTTTATACTCTCATAAGAGCATCTAGTTAGTCTATGTACTTGTTGGAACTATTTTTCATATGTTTAATAAAACCTGCTTATATTTCGTGTTGAGGAGCAGATGTACACTTACTTCCTGATCCCATCTCATCGGGTGTCACCTTCTGATAATGCAATTGTGGGGAGAAAATGTTTGCACTTGGCAAGTGTTTTCTGTGGTCTGCATCAGATGTCAACAGATAAAGTGACATCGATTTCAAGACAGTCATTCAGGCATTGAGCCAGTCAGAAAATAAAGCAATAAATAGCTTAAATACAGTTATACTCAAGTAAAAGGTAACAAATGTAAAAACTGACTGACTGACTGTGCATTTGTTTTTCTCTTTTTCTTATCCTTGACAGCTCGTCTTTAACTTCTCCAGTAAAGCCCCCAATAAAACCAGCATTCCCACCTCTCAAATGTCCAGAATTTTGTAAAATTCCAGACTTTTGCCTAGTGTTTTTTGGTGTTTTTTTTCTGTCCAAACATTGAGAGTTACCATCACTAAATAATGACATTTGAATTTTCAGACTGCATATCCTTCATAAGTGCATAGGTTTTACATTAGCATTATAGTTACCAGTGTAGAAGTAAATAATATTAGGTGCTCCTTCTTGGTGGAGATGCAGGGAGATACAGCGAGACACTAATGAAAGAATAGAAAGACACTGTTCCTGAGCAGTGGTCTATTGTCACTACGAACAATGCCCACATTGAAAGGAAAAATAATTACAATAGTGACAATTGGATGGTTAACTGATTTCATTCCAGAATAATTTTGCATGTGTTTGCTTGGGATGAGTTGGTTAACAGGTTCAAACACTTTCCCAGGGAGGTAATGCACCTCTTCCTCTATGACTTTTGTATACTGGGTAAAGTCTTTGCTTTTATAGTGTCTTATTTAGGCAAAGTTCAGCTCATGGACATACCCACTTAGCGACTTGTAATTCAGACAAGTACAGTAGCACTGTGTAATGCTAGAACCTGAACAGCAAAATGTCTGAGCTTGAGGCCTTCCCCCAACCTGAAGACATACATGTTTATGTAATTACAGAAGTACGGTTCCAGGCAAAGATAACTCTCTCTACTTGCCAGGGTTCAAGACCTACTATCTGTAAAGATGCACAGGGAGTTGTGGGGACATATCTTTATTTGTTAGGGAACCCATTGTTTTATATCAAATCATGCATAATATACTGGAACTTGTAGAGATCTAGGTGATGTCCAATAAAACTGCCTACCACATCTGTGCCAAATACATGCATCCTTCTATACACCCTTCTAAGTGCACTGATTACCTAAGTCAGATTAAAAAGCTTTCCCTCAATCAAACATACTGGTTATTGCAGAATTTAAGCACCCCAGCATTAGCTGCCATGCTGATGCAACTAGCAAAAACATGTGCAAAGATTCCTTGATTTTATTAATACAAATTCCCTCTATAAAATTGTTCCTCTCCCCATCTGTGGTGATAAACTTCTTCTTCTTCTTCTTTTTTTTGGTATTTTGCTCTCCCTATTAGCAGTTGACCATCATCTGCCACCAGCTCCTCTCCTCATTCACCCTGTTTACTAGACCCATCTTTTTCCTGGGGATCAATTCACGTGTGGGGAGATGAATGATACTGGTGTAGCATTATACAGCTGCCCTAACTCCCTTCCACCCCCTGGCAGTCTTGTGAGCTCAGCAATTGCTGATTAGAGGAGGGTCATATATGCTGCCACATGTGAGCTTGTTGCAGCAAGGACCTCACTTGTCTCTTAATGCTACAACTGCAGCAAGACTATGCAGTAACCTCTGCACGCTGGATGGGTAAGCCAGCATTAACCTTTCACTCCAATCCTCCCCCCATCCAGTCTCTACAACGCCAATGCATTAGTTGAACATAGCATGTCTGCTGCACATTAACTCATTCATTCCAGTACAGCTCTTTTGAGTGTATACTTTTAATTCCCAGTGGGTGTGGCTTGAGCCTTTAAAAAACACAAATCTTCACCTTACTGTTCAAACAAATATTCATATCTCTGGAACCATAAACATTACTAGAAAACTGTAAATGGCAAACTATTCAAGATAAATTAATCTTTATATTAATGGCATTCATTCTGTTCGATGCTTTAAACTGGATTTTATAAGCCAAAATAAAGGCAGTGAATATTAATTTTGCAGTTTGTATAAACAGTTTACAATATCTCAGTAACCATTCAAGCAAGATGCATAATGTCAGCAGGATATTCTTCATAACAACTATGAACTGTCACTTGAGGCTACGCAGTTCTGTCTGTGTTACCTGAATGCTGAGATATTTATAGAAATATCACAATTATTACAAATCAAATAAACAATATGCAAATAATATTCAATATTTATTTAATGGGATTAGACAGAGATCAAATATCTATGCAGCTGTATTTGCCATCATGTATGCTTTAAGATGAACTCTTCTGATACCTTGTATGTGGCATAGTTTTAGAATTATTAATGCAAATATGAACAAAAAATATTTGATGCCTAGAGGCATCAGTAGGAGGTAAAAGCAGAAACTAAAGATGCACTCGGCTGTAATGAGTCAAAGACTTTATCCCTCTGTGCCGTTGGTGATAATCTTCTTGAATTTGTCCTTACCAATGTCTCTCCTTCTTTGCTACCCCTAATTTCACTACTTCTTTAGTAAAATCTGACTACCTAACAGTACTTTACTTTTTATTTAACATTTGTTTACCGGGAAAGTCTGACTTGGAACGGGCCAATTTTCAGCAGCAGCCCGGGGAGAAATGCTCCAGACACATCATAGTAATGTGGGAGGAAACTGGAGTACCTGGAGGAAACCCACATGAATGCAGGGAGGACATGCAGAATCCACACAGAAGGCACCCCAGCCGAGAATCAAACTGGAGAACCTCTTGCTCTGGGGCAACAATGCAAACCGCTACACCACTGTACTGTCCAACTACTGCAGTGTACTGTCTCTTAAATCATGATATGAAAGCCCCAAAACCCCACAGTGTTTTGCTGTTGGTCTAAAACAACCCCCTCATGTTTTCAGACTTTTTTGGCAATTATAAATGGTGTAATTCTCCAAATAACCCAGTACCCAAGGCTATTTCATATTCCTCTGAATTATATTCCTATATGGACAGATTCATCAAATAATCTGTTTCCATCTGCCATGAGAATAATCATAAACTCAAAAATATGCTTGCATGATATAACTTCCTCACAGCCAATTTATACAAATAAAGGATGAGACATCGAACTATGTTTAACAGCTTTCAAGATAAAAAGGGTTTAAAACTAATAATAAAATCTTCAAGAAGACCATCAAGGAGTACAAGGCCAGGTATGAACATGGGGCCGCTATTAATCCTGAAGCTATTACTACTTCAGGATTACCAACAGCTTCAGGATTACTACCAGCTTCAGAACTACTACCAGCTTCATGATTACTACCAGTTTCTGGATTGCTACCAACTTCAGGACTACCACCAGCTTCATGATTACTACCAGCTTCAGGATTACCAACAGCTTCAAGGTTACTACCAGCTTCAGAATTGCCAACAGCTTCAGGATTACTACCAGCTTCATGATTACTACCAGCTTCAGGGTTACTAGCAGCTTCTGAATTACTGATAACTTCATGATTACTAACAGCACATGATTACTACCAGCTTCAGAATTACCAATAGCTTCAGAATTACTAAGAGTTTCAGGATTACTGATAGCTTCAGCATTACTAACAGAGTCAGCATTACTGATAACTTCATGATTACTAACAGCTTCAGGATTACTAATAGCTGCAGCATTTCTAACAGCTACAGGATTACTACCAGCTTCAGCATTACTAATAACTTCAGGAATAGTAGTAGTCCAATACTAATATCCTTGCAGACAAATTCAGTCCTAATTTCATGTCTCTAGCCAACCAGATATTCCCTCTATTACCAACCATCCCATCCTTCCCCAAATCACATTGGGACAGATTATATCCAAAACCACAAGTACTATTTCCATAGTACCTGATAATAACTCTGCTGTTTCTTAGTAAGTATCAAGCACCACTCCTAGTTTAACATAAACCTGTATGTAGTAGACTGGATAACCAATTGAATCTCTGATAGAACCCACACTGTTAATGTTGGGAGTTATCTCCTCTAACCAGAGGAGTGTTACGAGTGGTGCTTCACAGAGCTTTGTGACTGTCCTGGGTCCCATTCCCTTTGGTGTCTAGTTCTCTGCAGGGGTGTCATGACTATGCTTCTCAAAGGCATTTCGCCCATAAACTTAGTATGAAACTACTAAACGTGGCTGATTTCTTCAAAAGACTCACTGAAGTCCTGGTGAAGGGATTGAGTCTGTATTACATGCCTTGACCTCCATGAGGCCATTAACACCATCCCAGATGCTGATAGCATATATAATCTCTCCTATTTTAACATAAACCCGTATGCAGTCCACTGGTTAAATAATGCATCTCCAATAGAGGCCAGACTGTTAATGTAGGAAGTTATTTCCTCTAGCCGGAGATGTGCTGCTAGTGGGATTTTCTCAGAGCTCTGTAACTGTCCTGAACTCCATGATCTTTTGGTGTTTACTTCTCTGAAGTAAAAGTGTATGTCAGAGGACTATGGGTCATTTTGCTGATAACTGCATGTTGGGTGCAATTAAATGCCAAAAAATGCAGTACAATTGCCTTTGAGAAAGACAATAATATCCCAGTCATAAAATATACAGTTATCTGGAACTTGGTTGCTTACATAATAAGGTTCTATTTTTCATTACAACATCTTAGCTGTAATTAGGAAGCCTTTCTACTATGCTCATCCACAGGGATATCTCATACAGGTCTGCTGCACTCTTAGTCCTTCTATACGTTTCCTTTACTAGATTTTTATCCTTGAATGCAAAGCACATTATGGAATGTACCTCACAAAGCACATTGACCAGCTTGAAAGACCCCAAAGGTCTTTAACCAAAAAGACATATTGTCTACAAAATCTAAGCTACCCTGAAAGACTAAGACCCTATCTGTCTGTTCTGACTCGTGGACTCCTGCTAGGTGGTCTCTGTTTAGTCTTTTGAGTACTGAAACTCCCTATTTTGTTTGTTTTCTCCCACATTCTCAGAACCTCCTCACTAGCACTCATGCTAAAGGCCTTAATATCTACCACAAAATGAGCATCACCAGCTGCCATGACAGATTCATAACCTAGCACATTCCCGGTCTTTGGCGTAAACTCCTTGTACACCTCGAACCAACAAACCCTATCTACTTAAAAAAACAAACTTGATAACTAGATGATTGGATGGGAGACTGAAAATCCATGCCTGGTTTATACGTACATAATCTCCTTATCATAGTAACTAATGCATTGTGAATACCAAAAGATGTTATGGCTAAACTTTTCAAACACCCTTTAGCTATAATCTTAGTATGAACCTAGGAACCTTCATTAATTACATCTTTCATCACCTTAGAACATGCAGTCTGACAAACTCACTTCCTGCTTCCTCGACTGCATTTACCCATTACTGAGGCTGACAACCCAGACATTTCTGGACTGGAAACTATTCTAACCCACTGCACATGCAGAGTAGTAGATGTGTGTATATACTGCTTTTTATTTTCATTTGTTACTTAGCTTTTTGACTTTCCTAGTATAAAGAAATAGTACCTCTTTACATTAACATGTTTTTGCCTGTATACTACAGTGTAGACATTGTTTTTAGGGCCATATTGTGTATTCATATTAGTACATCTGTGTTTATATGTATTTTTCAACTGTTGCTACTGCACATTTATTTCGGAAGTAGTTCTACAAATATACAAATGTGCAGAACAATGTGCTATTTTAATGTTTGATTATAATATAAGCTTTCTTGATAATATTACAGTCAATTGTTTCTGAAAAAGAACCCTTCACTTTGATTTCAGTAAAATGTTTGACAGTTTACCACACCGTCTTGTGATCTCCTACTAACCCTTAGTTGTAATTCTGTGCTTGATTGTCCTTCTGACAAACTGTGACTCTTAGCAATTTAGGTGATTGATTAATGTTCATTGGTCACCCCTGAAAATATTTACTATTGTTTAGTTGGCTTTCCTGGTAAACAAATTAATGAATTAAATAAATATAGGATGAAATAAGTGCAGCATCATCTGCAGTCATTAGATTCACAATTAATTTGCATGTTACAGTTAGGCTATGTGGTTTCCATGCATCTCAAAAGGTTAAATGTTGAACCCTGAATCATTTTTGGATGTCTTTAAGAATGTCCAATCACAGACTGTAATCAGCATGTTATGACTGTAATTTTGCATCACCTCTCACACTTTGAACTGACTTAACTTAACAATTACCTGACTTTAGACTTCCAGCTGTGTCTGAACTTTTAAAAGGGATGCTGTAAACCAACTCATTCTGCATGGTTTGGCAGTGCTGTTCAACTTTTTTGACATTACTGTACAGTGACTGTCTACAACACTGTTCTTACCAAATTACCTTATGGCAGAGGGTCCTACTGTGTTATGTGCCACAGTTCTTTATTTTAGGAAGTAGCCAACCTCATAGCTATCCACTTGCCAGGCAATGCTGTAAAAGAAGACATTTTGCTAAGTTGCTTAAACAGTACATATATTTAAGTTGTGTTTTCAGTATATACATGATTTTAAGTATTCATTTGAATAATTGTGTTGCATTTCAGAGAGTCCCATGAAGGATTCATGGGACTTTTTATCAAAGGTTTCCCAGGAACTCTTTAATGAAAACCTTACTTTCATTACTATTGACATCAAAGACTTGTTCTCGGTGATTCCACATAACAGGGATTGAAGGAGGAGAAGAGGCGGAAAGGCATGCCCGAAGGCAGGTAAGGGCTAGGACTGTGATAGTGAGGGTCGGAACTTTGAATGTTGGCAATATGACTGGTATAGGGAGGGAGCTAGCTGATATGATGAACCGAAGGACGGTTGGTATATTGTGTGTGCAAGAGACCAGATGGAAGGGGAGCAAGGCTAGGTGTATCGGAGGCGGGTTCAAATTGTTTTATCATGGTGTGGATGGGAGGAGAAATGGCATAGGCATTATCCTGAAGGAAGAGTATGCTAAGAGTGTTTTGGAGGTGAAAAGAGTGTCGGATAGAGTGATGTTTATGAAGCTGGAAATTGATGGTGTAATGATATATGTTGTTAGTGCATATGCTCCACAAGTTGGGTGTGCGATGGATGAGAAAGAAAAATTTTGGAGTGAGTTGGATGAAGTGGTGATGACTGTACCCAAGGGTGAGAGACTGGTAATTGGAGCAGATTTCAATGGGCATGTTGGTGAAGGGAATAGAGGGGACGAAGAAGTGATGGGTAGGTATGGTGTTAAGCAAAGGAATGCAGAAGGTTAGATGGTAGTGGATTTTGCAAAAAGGATGGACATGGCTGTGATGAATACGTATTTTAACAAGAGGGAGGAGCATAGGGTGACATACAAGAGTGGAGGAAGATGCACACAGGTGGATTATATCTTATGCAGGAGGGCCAATCTGAAGGAGATGGGAGACTGTAAAGTGGTGGCAGGGGAAAGTGTAGTTAGGCAGCATAGGATGGTAGTTTGTCGGATGACATTGGTGATCAAGAAGAAGAGGATGAGTGTGAGGGCAGCACCAAGGATCAAATGGTGGAAATTGAAAAAGGGTAATTGTGAGGTGATGTTCAGGGAAGAGTTAAGACAGGAACTGGGTGGCAGTGAAGAGTTACTGAATAGCTGGGTAACTACAGCAGAGCTAGTAAGAGAGATGGCTAGAAGGGTGCTTGATGTGACATCTGGAAAGAGGAAGGAGGACAAGGAGACCTGGTGGTGGAATGAAGAAGTACAGGAGAGTATACAGAGGAAGAGGTTGGCGAAGAAGAAGTGGGATTGTCAAAGAGATAAAGAAAGTAGACAAGAGTATAAGGAGATGAGGTGCATGGCAAAGAGAGAGGTGGCAAAGGCTAAGGATAAGGCATATGAAGAGTTGTATAAAAGGTTGGACACTAAGGAGGGAGAAAAGGACCTGTACCGATTGGCTAGACAGAGGGACCGAGCAAGTAAAGATGTGCAGCAGGTAAGGGTGATAAAGGATAATGAGGGAAACGTACTCACAAGTGAGGAGAGTGTGTTGAGCAGATGGAAAGAGTACTTTGAGGGGTTGATGAATGAAGAGAATGAGAGGGAGAGAAGGTTGGATGATGTGCGGATAGTGAATCATGAAGTGCAGTGGATTAGCAAGGAGGAAGTAAGGATAGCTATGAAGAGAATGAAGAACGGAAAGGCTGTTGGTCCAGATGACATACCTGTGGAAACATGGAGGTGTTTAGGTGAAATGGCAGTGGAGTTTTTAACAAGATTGTTTAATGAAATCTTGGAAAGTGAGAGGATGCCTGAGGAATGGAGAAAAAGTGTTTTGGTACCGATTTTTAAGAATAAGGGTTTTGTGCAGAGCTGTAGTAACTACAGAGAGATTAAACTGATCAGTCACAGCATGAAGTTATGGGAAAGAGTAGTGGAAGCTAGGTTAAGAAGGGAGGTGATGATTAGTGATCAGAAATATGGTTTCATGCCAGGAAAGAGCACTACAGATGAGATGTTTTCTCTGAGAGTGTTGATGGAGAAGTACAGAGAAGGTCAGAAGGAGTTGCATTGTGTCTTTGTGGATTTAGAGAAAGCATATGACAGGGTGCCTAGAGAGGAGTTGTGGTATTGTATGAGGAAGTCGGGAGTGTCAGAGAAGTATGTAAGAGTGGTACAAGATATGTATGAGGGTAGTGTGACAGCGGTAAGGTCTGCGGTGGGAGTGACGGATGCGTTTAAGGTGGAGGTGGGATTACATCAAGGATCAGCTCTGAGCCCTTTTTTATTTGCAATGGTGATGGATAGATTGACAGACGAGATCAGACAGGAGTCCCCGTGGACTATGATGTTTGCAGATGATATTGTGATCTGTAGTGAGAGTGGGGAACAGGTGGAGGAGACCCTGGAGAGGTGGAGATATGCTCTAGAGAGAAGAGGAATGAAGGTCAGCAGGACTAAGACAGAATATATGTGTGTGAATGAGAGGAAGGATAGAGGAATGGTGAGGATGCAGGGAGTAGAGGTGGTGAAGGTGAATGAGTTTAAGTACTTAGGATCAACAGTTCAGAGTAATGGTGAGTGTGGAAGAGAGGTGAAGAAGAAAGTACAGGCAGGATGGAGTGGGTGGAGAAGAGTGTCAGGAGTAATTTGTGACATATGAGTACCAGTAAGAGTGAAAGGGAAGGTCTACAAGAGGGTAGTGAGACCAGCTATGTTATACGGGTTGGAGACAGTGGCATTGACAAAAAGGCAGGAGTCAGAGTTTGACGTGGCAGAGTTGAAGATGTTAAGATTTGCACTGGGTGTGATGAGGATGGACAGGATTAGGAATAAGTATATTAGAGGGTCATCTCAGGTTGGAAGGTTTGGAGACAAAGCCAGAGAGGCAAGATTACGTTGGTTTGGACAACTAGGCTTGCATAGGCCTTAGGGCCGATAGCCTAGTACCAACCTATGAACCTATATGATTGGATGGGAGATAGGAAATTCACCCCGGGGATCATGTCAGTTGCCCTGCTAGACAGGAGCCCAGAGAAGTAAATATTGTGGGAAAAAATTTCCAGGGAATTGTTATGGCTAGGCTTGCATAGGCCTTAGGGCCGATAGCCTAGTACCAACCTATGAACCTATGTGCTGAGGATGGATGCAGAGTATATTGGGAAAAAGATGCTAAGGATGAAGCTGCCAGGTAACAGGAAAAGAGGAAGGCCTAAGATAAGGTTTATGGATGTGGTGAGAGAGGATATGCAGGTAGTTGGTGTGACAGAGCAAGATGCAGAGGACAGGAGGAAATGGTAACAGTTGATCTGCTGTGGTGACCCCTAATGGGAGCAGCCAAAAGAAGAAGAAGAAGAAGATTTATTCCAATATTCCAGGTTAAACCAGGACCTTATTCTTACTTTAAGAACACTGATGGAGATAGTACTAGAAAATAATTTCATAATCTTTGAACAACTTTTTAAACAAACAAGAGGTGTTGCAATGGGAGCAGCATGTGCCCCCATCTTCGCAAATTTGGTACTTGCATTTTGGGAAACCAACTGTATTCTCAGTTCCAGGTTTAGTTTATGTTGGTCACTTTATGGGCACTTTGTAGATCACATAATACCTTTTTGGAATGGCACCAATGAAATTGGATGAATTTGTTGAATACATCCATAGTACAACAGATTTTTTGGAATTCACCATGACCACTTGTGAAAATAAGATCAATTATTTGGATGTCACTTTTAATAAGGACATAGTGAATAAGTGTTTTATTTCAACATTTTATAGGAAGCCAACATATTCTAACATGTTACTTCAATTTGATAGCTGGTATCCCATGCATCAAAAAAAGTCCTTGGTAAACGGGCATTGTGTGCACCTTGCCCACATGGTATCAGACCAGGTTGAATATTGCACACAGTGTAAGCTAGTAAAAAATATGTTGTCCAGCAGGGGTTACCCTGATACCATTTTAGATGGTATATTCAGTGAAGTCACTCGAAAAAGGTAAAAGAGTGACTATGTCCCCCTACTGGGTTGTGAAACTGGGCAAATGAAACCCATCCTGGTTGCTAGGGGCAAGGAAAACCTTGGTAAGGTGCTTGTATTAACATATAACACTGGTTTTGATGAAATTAGAGGTATTATTAAGAAATATTGTGGCATATTTGGAATTGACCGAGAATATCAGGAAGTGGTGGGTTAAAAACCCTTAATAGTTTATAAAAAGGACTGATATTTTAAGAACATGCTAGAGAGAGGCTACCAACATAGGCAGGTCAGTAAGATGGTAAAATGTGGGCAATGCCATCATTGTAAATACATGATGGAAGGGAATGTAGTTGACCTAAACAGGTGTGGTACAATCAATAAAAAAAGAGATATAATTGTAGTTCAAAAGGTATAGTTTATGTGGTGGTGTGCCAATAATGCCCAGGTGTCTATATTGGGAAAACTAAAAATAGCTTTAGGAAAAGGTTTTATCAACATATGTATGACATCCACAAAAAGGACCCTAACAATACATTGTACTGTCATATTTCTGAATATGATGGGCATTATTTTAAATTTATTATTGTTGACCACATTGATCTTGGGCAGAGGGGTGGACCGACAGATGACTTTTTGGAATACAAAGAACTACAGTGGCAACTATGTACCAATGCCACTATTTATCCAGGTTTGAATGAGAACATATCTTTTAGTCCAGTGCTAAGGTTAAAAGCTGCTAGTGTTATATAAAACATTTTTAGTAAAAGTTTTTCGCTGACAGGTCAAACTTATTGTATTGGACTAGCTATTTTTGTTGATTTTACAAGTTCATTATTTTTTATGTACATGTCCGTTTTTAGTATTTTTTTACATCTTTTTCATGTATTTAATAGGTAATGTGATGAAAGGGCAGTTTTTATTATTAACCATTTGAGACGATTGGTTCATTGATGGGAGGGGTTATATTCTCTGGAGTTCTTAAGTGCAAGCTTTTGGCTCTTATTTTATTCTGATGAAGTCCTGCTCTGTGAGGACGAGAGCGCTAAATAAAGTTGAAAAATAAGTGATTCTGCCTCGTGTTTCCACCTTTTGTGGTTCTAAGTTTGCCTGCTTTTTTGTGTTACTTTGGTAAAACAGAATTTAACATATAGTGACTTTAATACGCTTTCATTTAGCATTTTGTCCCATGCACTTTAAGAGGCGGGGATCCTAATGATGTTACAAATAAAGGAATTAAAATGGAAGTTAGATTTAAATGCATGCACTTTTCCAGGTTTAATTGAATATGTTAACATTAAGTGTTTTTATTTTAAATCTTTGCCAGCATGAAAGTAATTTTGTGTAGTTTTTTTGCTAGTTGGAATAAACATTTACATTATGGACCAGATTCAATAAAGCCTGTACTAAGTGTACACGATATGCATTCAAGAACATTCTTATCACATTTTTTGTACTTTCTAGTTACTCAGAAAGATTACACTAAGTGTACATGTAGTCTACACTTTGTTGTGACCTTTATGAATCCCTGTCAATATTTAAAGCTGCAGCAAGAAAACTAAAATTAGGAGGAAGAAAGTGTGAGTTATGTCTGCGTCATCTGTTCACTCAGAATGACGTACAGTTAGTATAGGCTTTATTGAATCCTGGTGTACATTTATATTAACCTTATATTTATATCACATGATATTATGTTTGTTTTCTGTGTTGTCAACGAATAGATGCCACATGATTCATTGCATTTAAGTGGAGTTTGAAAAGTATTTTGTGATGTTTCTGATGAAGTCCTGTTAAAGTGTATGAACCAAAGTGCTCAAAATTAAATCCTGTCTTATGTGGAGAGCTGGTGTTCATTTTTGTTATTATTTTTATGATTATAATTTTGGTGAAGTATTAGAAATTGTCTTCATTTATTTTTGGTTATGAATGGGGTAAAACCCTTTATATATGGGTGTGAACAATTTGCCTGCTGTCTAAAAGAATGGTGTAAATTTAAAACGATTCATAGAACAGGTTTGAAGGGTGCTGCTTTACCATAACAATACGCTACTACTGCAAGTCATTAATTTTTTTCTGCTATATCTTTCATTGTATTCTGAATCATGGTACAGGTTTGTAGGGGTGTGCTTTAATGATGCATACAATAATCATTCATTATTATTGCAATTTATTACTACTATTTTTTCTGCAACTATGTTTTTCATTGTACACTGTATGTTAATTGTCAGTATTTTATCTGTATCAAAATCATAGCAAAAAATGACCCTTGTTGACCAGCCCACCTACTTGCTCAAATAAACAAAATTATAGACCATCTCAACATATGTAATTCTCCAGACCTTTAGGGACCCATTAACCCTTTGGAACTTTAGTGAAGACATTTGGTTTCATCGTTATGGTAACATACTTATTTCATTTGGCAACATAAAATAATTTTCAGCTCTACCATCCTAATTAGATAATTCCAAATTGTTCAGCTTTCCTTATATCCTGTCATTTGTAAGTAGAGCATAGTAGTGACATTATCTGCCTGTACACTCCATGCATCTCTCTCTCTCTATATATATATGGGTCATAGCGGCACTTCGCTAGTACAGTTAGGAAGAACCCTTGCAGTACCCTCCACAGGTCACTTAGCATTTTTAGCCAGGCTGAAATTTTTGACAGACTTCACATCCATCCTTCTTTTTCAAATATAAATAAAGCAACATTAGAGAAACATCCTCAAACTCAGAACATATGAATAAAAATAATAGCCTGGTAGGAAATTAGCATAAATGTAATGAGGTCATACAGCATAGTAGTGCTGTTCTCAAAGATCCTGTGTACAAGGTTCAAGGATGGCCTGCAGCCTTATCAGTGGGAGACTTTAGATCGTATGAAGACCCAGCAGGGACTTGGTATAAATCTGCTTATGATTAGTGACCTCTGTTTTGCGCACCAAGCTGTTATTTACAACCACTACTTGCAAAGTATAATGTTTTCTAATGCATTTCCAATACAACTTCTGGATTCAGGTCTAAAATATATAACAAAGACACTTTCTCAAACAGTTATCTTGAATATAGTAGTAATCACCCTAGGAAACTTATGAGAAATATTTTCAAGGGGCAATGTATACGAGCTGCCCGGATGACATCCTAATATGATGATATGCTGAGGGAAATGGACACCATTAGGAATTCTTTTCAAGGTGAGAGGATATCCCACCTCAGTATTAGAAGATGTGAAAAGGTATGTTATAAGTGACTGGGGAAGGAAATATCCCCCCATATTAGGAAAACCTTTAGTGAAAACTATTCCTACGGAAGTGAGAAAGGATGATATGAATTACAACAGAGCTTGTGTTGTGGAATATTCACCATATGTGAATATGGTTAAACAAATTATGGCGAAAAATTGGAATATATTAATGGCGGACAGTGAAATAAACAAAATTGTTGGAACAGCAACCCTTTTGTATACAAAAATGGGTAGTAACCTAATGAGGGTATTGGAACACAATAGGGCTGTTATTAAACATAACAACAGACACACTAGGAAGTGTGGGAGTTGCAGACAATGTCCTGCTATCTTAGAGGATGAAGGGCTAGTATTAGAAAATATTAATAACACCAGGGTCACTTTTGCAACTGGGAACTGCAACACCAAATGTGTTGTTTATATGGCTAAATGTATGATCTGCCCATGTTATTACATTGGGAAAACGAAGAGGTGCCTGAGGAACAGGATTTATGATTGTTTATACAACATCACTAAGAAAGATAAGACAAATACATTGTTTAGGCACATTGAGGTAAAAGGGGATGATCATACATTTAAATTTGCCATTCTCGAGCAGATTAAATTGGGTCCAAGAAGAGGTGATTTTAAGACATTATTAGGGTATAAGGAGACCAAATGGCAATTACTTACTGATGCTTTAAATCTTCCTGATCTCAACGACTACATAACCATTAAACCTATTTTGCAAATACGTTCAAATGTAATAAAATAAAATAATAAAATGTTTTTTATTTATTATGTCTTTGACACAGACATTATATATATTTTATATGTATGTGACTGTTGTTTTATGAATGTGTAAATGTTGTATTTCAGCTTTTAATTCATTGGTGTATATTTCTTTAACACCGGAGTAATTTTAAAGTAGAATTTTGGCGTCAAATTTGTTTATATAAAGGACGAGCAAATGATTGTAGTTATTCTAATGAAGTCCACATATATCAGTGGATGAAAGCGCTAAATCTGTTGTATAATAAAGGATTGTGGAGTCACATTCATTTGTGGAAGTGCGTTTCCTTCAGCTGAGTGTATTTTTGGCATGCATACTGCTTTGGATTTTGTTTTCTAATGGGAACTAGAATGCATATCTTGACACATACTTTGTTGGCACCATAAGCACCTTGATTTTAGTCTTTTTAGCACATTGTTTATACTTTATGTTGTCACTGCAATGCAAATTCGCTATCATATCTGAATGTTTTGAAATCAAAAAGAATAAACAGTTTCTGAATATGTAGCAGAGCTACATGGAATGGGCGAACATTTCCAATTGTTGTCATTTTCATTCTCAGTGATTCAGTAGGCTACACAGTAGCCTTTGATGCCTGGATGATCACTTGGCTATGAGTTTTATTCCCACAGAAAAGTCTTGAATCCATGTTCTAGTACTCACTCTGCAGCACAGCAGTAACATGCCGTAAGTTCTACCCTCTTGGTGAGACATTAGACTGAAACTCCAGCTCTCTGTGTTTGTTGTACCTGTGATGGGCATTACAGATGTCAGTGACAGTGCTGCAACAAATAGCATACTTGTCTTTGTCCCAGAAAGCTGTGGGTTCTATTCCCATATCATGCAAATTGCCGACACTGTAGTGCAGCATAATGAGGGTGCTGTACTTCTTTGCTGTCATCCGTTGGATGAGATATTAAACTGAGGTCCCATCTGTTAGCTGGTGGTAGCTCAGGTGAATGTAAAAAATCCAGTGGCACATACTGAAAAAGTAGGGGAAACTCCTTGATGACCTGACCAAATTTCCCCTAGTAGTATAAATGCCACCTGTCTTCCCCACAGTTGAGTAATGCCAAAGACATGCAGGTAGGTGAGTGCGTGAATGGGTGTGCCTTCCTTGAAGGTTGGGCATCGGACTGGCAACTCGGTACCATAAAATTCCACTGCCAGTCATGATCGGACCGGAGTTCCACTGTGGCGACCCCTAACTGGGAAAAGCTGAAAGACATTACTAGTATAAATACCACCTTAGGTCTCTTCTGAAAAAAGGCCACTAGACTAGTGGGACTAACCTTATCAACAAAGAGTAAATAAATAAATATATAAATAAAAATAAAAAAAAAATTTTGTGGCCCCTATTGAAAAATGAAGGCCAATTTCACCTGTTTCCTTGTCCAAAGTCCCAGGCTATATTAATATTATCTTGGGGGTCTCCTTTGAAATTAGACAACAAGTCTTGTTTGACTAACCTAATTGAAAAAAGTCAATAAAACAAATGCAATAATAAATGGGGCTACGTGAGACATGCTGATACACATGATAACCGTATACACACACACACATGCGCACACACACACACACACACACACACACACACACACACACACACACACACACACACACACACACACACACACACACACATTATTACCCAAATCAGTCTTGACCCTGGAAAAACATTAACTTCATTGTCTATGGAAACAAGTGCAAAGGATGCCATGGAGATGTAACAAGTTCTCTTGTTTAGTGTATTACTAACAAGGTAAAAGCCAGTCACAAGACCACCAGAAGTTTTTCCTGCAAGCCTTGCAGTGTAATACTTACTGCTGAGTTTGTGTAAAATACTGTACAGAGTGTATTAAGAAAGGTGTTGTTTGAAAAATGTGTATATTATAAGTGCAAAAATACAAATGTAAAAATAAAAGTGCACTTAAAATTGCTCCTTTGAATATGGTAGACAGACTGAAGAACACAGGTGACTGTAAATATGCAACTGATGCTAGCAGTGATGCGCTATGTATACATGTGGAAATGCAGGATCTTACAACAAACTGACTCTGAGACATATGGGTTACCCTGAAGTGTTTGGAGATGAACTGCGCATGGAATCTGAATATATATCATCAGTATCCTTATTTCTGTGTATCTGTGTGACACTGTTTTTTAACATCTTCCACTGGAAAAACTGCCCTGCCTCAGGCTGTATCCAGTGACAGCTGGAATCCTCAGGGCGTACTCCAAATTGTAGTTACATTTTTAGGTTAAACCCACAGAACTACTAGATCTGTATGCGTGTGATAAAGTAAGGATATTACCACTTAATAAGAAAAGGATATGGCAGCTAGAGCTAAGCAGGAACTTATTTTCATCTTACAGAGACCACCATAAAATGGCCTTAAAAAGACAGAAGTTGCTTAAGGGTACAAATCAGAGTAACAATCAAACTAACAGTTACAGCTCTGAGTATTTAAACATAAGCAGTTTATACTCTATACAGATAGATTCATTACATGGTATACTGACCAAAGAACTGTTGTATTACTGACCCTGGATAAAGGACCATATCTAAATTGCCCTGTTTCATGAACCTAAGCAGATCACTGACCCATTTTACTTATAAGCTTTCTTTACATGCCCAGTCTTGATTTCACATCCCATTTCTGAAAGATACTTCCACAGAGTTAAGAAGCATACCTGGGAAAAAGAGCAACTGCTTACTGTGATCTCCCTACAGGCATAATGGGCTCTCTGAATGGAGAAAGTAGTCTGACTCTCACATAGGGAGCTTGGTATAATTTTACTACACCTACCTGCCACCTCATATTTTTGAGAATAGGACCACCACACCAGTTTGTCATTTACAATGAAATGCAAAAGGAATTAACAGCTCAAATAATTCTTAATAAAAAATACAGTTAATAGAATGCCTTGAGCACATTATCAGAGTTACATGTTGATGATGAGAAAATGCATGACGCCACAAACAGCAGGCTAAACAAGTCAAATAAAGGTACACACACTGCTCAACAAACTTAGGTACAACAACTCACAATCATCTAGTAGTCCACTTATGATAAAATGTATCAATCTCACTCTGCACAATTTACATATCATTAGGCATGCACTGCACATAATGGAAAGTCCAGTAATTCCCGGTTAAATTATGTGAAAGTCTAGTAATTCCAAAATAACAGATGATTCTGATAACACATGACCCAAATGCCCCTGGCATGGAATAACCCAATAGCTGGAAACCCTTACCAGAGCTCCAGAATGCCATAGTCATGAAGAATTTGTTAATGTAACAGAGTGAAACATCATATTTATGAAATTGTTGTGAAGCCATTTCAACTTACTCAAACAACAACAGCAACTAGGTACATGGTAGAATACAAAGTATATCACTGTGCTATAAATTGAAGGCATATTTAAACAGGAACAGGTACAGAGGACTATAAAATTGGCAAATACTATACAACAAATTAAATTACTCAGCCATTAATAATGTAGACATTCAGTGACATGAAATAGCTCTGTTGTTATAGCAATGCCGACACACTTCTCAGCCATCTCCAAATATGCAGACATATAAAGACGTGTGTACAATGCCAAACAACTGAAAGGCGGCATGCAAATATGAACTGCCTTCAGGCAATAGCAAGTATTGTAAACACAAACAAGAAAGAAGACAACAGCAGAAAGACACTTACTAATTTAATAGTAGTTAAAGATGTAGGCCTCATATTCTACAGCCCCCTTTTTAAGATTATATAAATGTATGCAGCTATGAGGTAACTTTATTGTCATTCAGAACTACACAGAAGTGTAGATGAACGAAATTACAATACTTCATTCTCAATCCAGGAAACAGTTGCACATATAGACAGAGAAAAATTAATAAAATATCACAGCAGAATTTTAATAAGTAGCAATTTGTATGTAAAGTAGGACAGCAGTGACTCACAACCATCCCAGAGCAGGAGACAATGAAGACAAGGAACAATATGAAGGTAATATTGTCAAAGTAAAATTGAAACAATAGCAGCATATCTATGATTAGAGTGAATTATTGCACAGTTTGTATATTGCACTTTACAGTCCTTAGTTATTGCACATTGTGTTATTGTATTGCATATTGTGTTACATTGCTATGTAACATTAACCTTAATGCTGTACTAAGCATGTCCTGGGCTATTTATAATAATATTACAGTTTTAGATCGACTTCATAGCATAGAAGGATGGAGTCTGGACTGCAATCCAGATAACCTGAGTTTGATTAACATATTGGGTATTGGAGGGGGTGATCAAAGTGAGTGGAAATGCACTTCATATCTGAACGCATCCATTGGGGGGGGGTTACTTATAAAAAAGGCACAAACAGGGTACACCCCAGTGGAGGCCAGAACTGGTATTTTTGGTTGCAGGCAGTCTACCGTTTACTAGTAGAGGAGGTGTACATGAACTAGGGTGGTTATGCCTGTGACATCATTCTCATTCCATTTAGTTATAGCTTGCCTTTTTTCTTCATTCCAAGCATTCTTGCCACTGCCTGTGTATAGGAGGTCTACTTCTTGTTCAAGGCCATTCTCTCACTGAAGAGGAATGCCTTAACTGTATTAAGGTTCACAGCAGGCTTCCATTGTATTCCTGCCTTACTCTGGGGGAAGAGGAATGAACAGGATAATGGATGACAAGGGTAGATGTCAGTGGCAGAAGCGACATTTGGGTAAAACCGACCTGAATATATGCAAAGTCATTTTAAATAAATGCAAGCTGCATTTCTAAGCATCATGATTAAATGTCAGAAAATTCATCTGTCTGGCAGGTTTCTTTAATGGTCTTACATATTTATTGTAGCTATCAGGGATATAGCTTTAATTGCAGACATGACTTCAGTAGTGTGATGCACTTGACTTTCACAATTCTCATTTTATTTTTTATTTATTTATTTATTTATTTGCATTTGTTTACCAGGATGGTCCACTGGGCCAAAAAGTGCCCATTTTCAATGTAGGCCCGGGGAGAAAAGCTCCATAGTGATTTATACAAACACAACAAGAGCTGACAATGAAACAGGTTTTTAACAAAGTAAAATTAGGCAACGAGGCAAAACTGTCATAAATACGACTCTCTGCTGATTCTACTAGTGTAAGTAATTGCAGCAAAGGATTACTAGTCAGGAGATAGGAAGGATGAAGGAGGTAGGTAGGATGAAGAAGGAGTGAAATGGAGGTGGTAGTGGGAGAAAGAAAAAGTCAAGTTATGGAGAATGAAGAACTGGCACATGCGCATAGCCGCTGTGAGGACAGGTGTTGTTTTAAGGATTTTTTTAAGAGAGATGTGCTGCTAGTGCATATTAGAGTTTGTGGGAGAGTGTTACATAATTTAGCAATGGAGAAGGAGTGGAGCATTTGCCCATCAGAGAGGTTAGGTTTGTTAATTTGCAAAAGCATTTGATTCTCGGAGCGGAGGGGTCTGCTTGGGTGATAGGGTTTAAACAGAGAGGAAAGGGTAGGGCAGCTGTCAGAGCTGAATATTAGTTTATGGACTGCTGTTAGTTACATGATGGGGGAAGTTCTAGCCAGTTTAGTAGGTGAAGAGAGGCACAGTGGTGAGATGAATATTTTCTGTCAATGACAAATTTTGCAATTTTGTTATAGCAAGAATTGAGCTTGGATTTTAGACTGGCTTGTATGTTAATGAAGAAAGGAGAGGAGTAGAGGAGAGATGGGAGCAGGAAGGAGGAGCCAAGTGACAGTTTTGAGGAGAAAGTGAGGAATGTTTTGTGGTGGTATAGCATGCCCAGTTTTTGGTGAGCTTTTTAATATTGTTGTGAATATGCAAGTTGAAGGATAAGTGTACATCTATGGTGAGTGCTAATACCCAATAACTTGATATGTATGACAACCTCAGTAGAAGTGTTATCCTGGGAGGGTATGGAGAAAGAGTTTTTATTTATAGTAGTGGTCTTTTTAGGGGTGAATAGCATAAGTTTTTTTTTTAGGGTTTAGGGCAAGATGGTTGTTAGTCATAGGTTCATCAACTCTGGGTTTGACAGTCATCCATATTTTAGTGGAGGTGAGTGCTGACTGGGTAAGTTTCAGGAGTTCAGGAGGAGAGTTGGCACTACAAATGATCATAGAGTCATCTTTGTACTGGATGACTGTGCCTTGAGAGAGACTAGAGTGGAAATCATTGTTGAAAATGCTGAATAACAGAGGCCCTATGATGGATCCTTAGGGAACACCAGAAGTAGTACTGAGGAATGGAGAGAGAGAGAGTGTAGCCATTTTGTAGCTTGTTGTCTGCCTGTGAGGTAGTTGGAAAACCACAGAAAAGTAGAGGGGGACATGCCTAAGTTGGTGAGTTTACTAAGGAGAAGAGGGTGGGATATACTATCAAAGGCTTTGGAAAGATCTAGAAATAGAGAGGAGACTAGCTAACTGACATTCCTGAGCTTGATTTACAGATTAACAGAAGGATGTTAGAGCTATAGTGGTGCTATGCCTGGGTCTGAAGTCATGCTGGGTTACTGACAGTAGCTTATTGTCTTGAAGATAGTTAAGGAATTGGGTATGGTTGCATTTTTTGAGGATCTTTGAGATAGGGGATAGAATGACAATGGGTCGGAAGTTGCAGTTATCAGTGTTGTTTCCGCGTCCACCTCATAGTCTAGCATCTTGCAACAATACTGGTGGTGACACTTTTGGTTGTGATTTTTCTTGGAACTTCATCATTGACATATTTTATTTATCTTATGTGCCTCTTTTTCACAAGCAACATAGGATCTTTGTTCTGCTGGTTTTCCAACTACATCAGCTAAAGGATGCAGACGTTCACAAGGCTTTTGTATTGTTATGTTCTCTTTAACCTACAAATCTCAAAGTCCTCAGCAGATTCTGTCATTATAATTGCTCTGTTTCTACTGGCTTATCCAGCATTCCAATATTTCTTTGGATTTTCATACATCAGTTATGTAGCTGAAGCAGTGAATGAGCAGCTGACAAGTTTCTATGCAGCATATGAAGCAACACAAATTTGACAAGTGGAAAGTATTCCTTGTGATTAAAACACAGAAATGTAGTGCAATATATACCATCAAGGAAACTCTCAAAACTGGCAGTTATGTTGTTCGATTATAATGCAAGTGTATGCATACAGTGCATGTATCAGTAACTGGTCTGAGCATACAACAAGGCACATAAAACATGTATGGATGTGTTCCAGCCATGCAATGGTTTGTATAAGTCACTGTTTTTTGTACAAATCATCACATAAACAGCTAAGCACAGGAGAAGACTAATGGTCATTCCCACCATTGCACAGACTATGCAGTTATTAAAATATGTGAAGGGTGGTTCTGAATATTCAGTCCATAAGCCGTGCCATGCTCATAGAGAAATCCTGCAAATTGATATCACTGCTGATCAGAATGATATAGTGCAGCTCAGCTGGGTGTTATGGGAAACAAAACATGCCCATCATTGATGCTGTAATGCTATCCACTACTCACTCATTATCAAATAACCATGACACAAGTGTGGTCCAGCCATGGTGCTTACATTATAAGGTTAGACACTGAAGGCAATTCTGCAACAGTTTCTGGGCAAAAGTGGGATAAATCCTGCTATGCAGTCAAAACAGCAGGCTTTGCCATCTACTATGATGTAGTCTTCATACTGGCCACTGGTACCCAGACAAGCATAGACATGGCCTTAGGGCTTTCATCATTGAAGGCTACCATCAGTAGTTTGTTGCCCTCTATTCTCCTGAATATCACTGACCAGCCTTTACAGCTCACCACACAGTTGTCAGGAACACCAGTAGCACTTGTCATTTTGGCAGTTTTCATATTGATATAAGTGCCCCACCACAGAATTGCTTTTTTAGTTCTAAATGGAATTTTATGTGGGAGTAAATGGACTTTGTATTTTGAGGGATGATTCCCAATATTTTTGCAGCTAATATTGAAGAATGGGATCAATGGTGATAGGAATTTCAGATTTTAAGTGCTGGTTCTCCCAGACAGTGTTTCAGCAAAGGAAGGACATGTAAGGAAATGGGATTTATGGCTACATTTATAGACAAGGGGTGCAATTAGTGGTACTGATATTTGGTGATTGGTAACCATTTTGTCTTTGACAGCATGGAGCAATGTAATCTCTTTGTAGTGTTAGTGTTATAAACCTGCAAGTATTAGTCACTGTTGTTTGTGGTAGGACTGATTCTTTTTTGATGCTGTTGCAATTACTAGGACACCATATTCTATTTGTGGAAGAAGGACTCCTTTTTCTATTGCAGAGTCAAAAGAAAATGCAACAGATATGCATCGAAGGGTCATGCTGCTCAAAGCTAGAAGTCTAAATCTCAAAATGCACTCGCTCGAGGTACTCCTTAAAATGGTGAACATCTACATTTGTGCTGTAACAGAGACCTGGTTCAAGGCAGCAGAAAGCAGCCCTGCACTACCAGGCTACAACTCATTCCACACCTTTCATCCCCAGAACTTGGACTGAAGCTCCAAAGGTGGTGGTGTTTCCGTATTCATAAAGGATGTGCACACCTCTAGACTGGTAGTCCAACATAACGCATCTGAAATACTTCAGGTGCAGCTAACAATGGGTAAGACAGCGATTCAGGTTGTAGCCTGCTATAGGTCCCCAACCATGACACAAGATTCACACTCCACATTCCTAAGCACCCTGGAGAATATTAGGGTTCAGCCTAACACTCTCATACTGGGAGACTTCAACTACCCCTCCATTAACTGGGAAAACTACTCATGTACCAATACACTTGCCCAATGCTTTCTGGAATTCATTAATTCCAATGCCCTGGACCAACTCGTTCTTACCCCCACTAGAGGTAGCAACATTCTTGACCTGGTCATTACTAACATGGGCGACCATTGCTCCACACCAATAGTCAACTCCTCCCTGGTTAGATCCAATCACAAGCTAATCTCCTTGGAAATCCACATCCCCCCCCAACAAAGGTAACCACCATGAAAAACTTCTCCAAAGCTAACTTTGGGCTCCTAAAGACAGAGGTGGCTAACTTCATGGCACCCATGCAAATGGAGAATAATTTCATGACTGCCAAATCATACACCAATGCACTGTACAAATACGTGCATGGATCTCGCCATACCCAATAGAACCAAGATGCTTTCCTCCAAAAAAGGAAGCCAATCTGGTGATTCCCTGCCATAAACAAACTCTCCAAGAGAATGAGGAAACTGATACAGAATAAGGTGATGTCCCAAGACTGGAAAAACTCCCTTATCAGCCTCAGCAAAAGGTTGAGATCCCTCATCCAATCCTCTAAAGCTAGCTATGAAAACAGAATTGCGGCAGATAGTAAAGACAACCACAAGGCCTTCTATAGTTATGTAAAGAATCTCCATGGCAATACCTAGATTTGCACTGAGCTACTACACAATGGTATCTCCTATACCGAGCCAACAGATATTGGAAATATACTGGTGAACAGATTCAGTGCTAACTTTACCCCCCCCCCCAAAGGACCAATCACAATACCAGTAGATTGTCAGGCACCTAGTATTACTGCTGCACAGGTTAAAACAGCACTGTCCAAGGCCAAGAATACAGCTTTTATGGGACCTGACAGTATCCCTGGCTGTGTTCTACATGAACTACAGAGTGAACTGGCACCTCACCTGTGCGCTCTGTTCAATCACAACCTCACCTCAGGCTTTGTCCCTACCGAATGGTGCACTGCTACAGTCATCTCTCTCCACAAAGGAGGAATGACTACAGACCACGGGAACTATCACCCCATTAGCCTGATGAGTCTGATATGCAAAGCTACGGAACGCATCATCATGGACCTAATAAACAAGGATATACAGAATCTCCAAACTCCGTATCCTACACAGTTTGGTTTTGTGAAGGGTAGATCATGCCTGCTCAACTTGGTTGACTTCTTTGAATCATTCACCAGAGCTGTGGATGAAGATAAGGTTGTTCATACAGTCTACCTTGATATGGCCAAGGGCTTTGATACCATTCCCCACTCAGGAATCATAGAAAAACTTACTAAGCTAGGCATCACCCCCTATATCACCAGGTGGGTTGCAAACTGGCTCATAGATAGAACCCACAGTGTGAAAGTAGCTGACTCCAAGTCAGACTACCGACCAGTCACAAGTGGAGTTCCACAGGGTTTGGTCCTGGGTCCTCTACAGTTAGGTATCTACTTCTTTGAAGTCCAGGCCAACATGAAGGGACTCTGGCTGACAAAGTTCGCAGATGATTGCAAGTTGGGAGCTATTATTAACTCCCCAAATGATGCTGACATCCTACAGAAAGGCTTCAATTAGACCAATGACTGGTGTCAGAACCATGGCCTTAAGCTCAATGCCAAAAATGTGTCTTCATCCCCTGTGGGAAAAACCCAGTTCCATTGAATTATCACATCAATGGTAGTCCACTAAACACAGAAGGTGTTATAAGAGATCTGGTAACACAGGTTGACAGCGACCTCTCTTTTGACCACCACATTGCCACTGTGGTCAGAAAGTCCTTCTATGTAGCACATCTCATTACTAAGGGTTTTACATCCAGGAAGAAAGAGGTCATTGTCTCCCTCCATTCTTCCCTCATTAGGCCAATCATCGAGTACAATGCCCCATTTGGCATGTACCTCACTAGACACCTGGAACAACTGGAGAGGCCTCAAAATTACCTCACAAAGAGGATCCTAGGCCTTAAACACTTGTCCTATATGGACAGACTCAAAAAAACTCCAACTATTCTCTGTCTCATATCGCCTACTTAGAGGCGATATCTGCTTAACTTACAAAGCCATGTCTGACCCAGCTCTGTTAGAAATGCTACATCTAAAGAAATCCCAGACCCTCCACACCACATGCTTCAGAGACCTCAACCTCATTATCACAATCAACAGAACATGCTGGAGGGACAGTTAAATAACCCAGAGACTGTCCATGCTATAGAATAGACTTCCCATACATGTCAAGCAGAACACTTCACTGGCCCTCTTCAAGAGAAATCTTGATGAGTGGATGGGAAATAGAAAGTTCACCCCGGGGATCACTCCAGTGGCTCTACTCGACAGAGGCAATAGGCTAAGGTTGGGTGGCATGATGCCAGGGTAATCATGTGGGCTAGGCTTGTAAAGGCTCCAGGGCCATTAGCCTAGTACACACTTATGAACCTATGAATCTATAAGGATCACCTCAGGAGAAAAGACATGGATAAGGTTATGAAATGACCTTATTGTCAAAACAATGGCTAATGGGCAACTGTACTGCAAGGAAACATTGATAATTCCTGTAGACAGAGTTAAGGCATTGGGATCAGATAGCAGAGTCATTAGAACTCGGAAGAGTGAACCTGTGTAGAAGTCATTCTTGAATCAAGGGAAAAGCAATGAGACTATGATGTTGTGTCATCTGTGTCTAGATAGTAGTGCAGTTTGCCTTTACATACAACTGCCCCTTCTTCCACAAATAACCCAAGGCTTCTTGGACTCTGAACAGTCTACTGGTTTTGGAGAAAATATCCTGGCTTGGCAACATCAAATGATGGGTGCCATGCTTCACAGCTAAAACACTGTGATACTAAATGCTAAACAGATAGGATTACAGGTCCCCTAAGAACTAGCCAGTATTTCACTTTACAGATGATAAACAATGATCCAAAGATGGTGAATTTGGATTCATAGGTACGTACTAAGCTAGTTGTCCTTGCAGGCTATTTTAAATGTAGACCATTTTTATTCAAAGGTAAGAATCAAACTTTGTACCTTGTGTCTGTGAGGTAAACACCTTAGCCATTATGCCAACCTGCCTAAGCTTGAATTAGTTTGAAATAGCTGTTTATGCATAGGTTGCACTCCATACCTCCTGCTACTTACTTACATCTCTAGCATCATCATTTCTCAGAAAAAAAGAAAATATTTGTTATTTTACTGAAATTATGTACATACATTTTGCTTTTCTTTAGACATTTGGAACAGAAAATCAGCATCTTTGAAACATTGTACTTGAAATTTTCTAATATGGAGAGTTACTTGAGAGTTGCATTTTGGATGAAGGAATGACTTTTATGTGATTTCTAGAAGCTGTCTGTGAAAAAGAAATATCTGCGTCAAACTAAGACTGAAGGGAAAACTAGACAGATCATCAGTTTTAATCTAAGCATACACAATAGTTTTCACTGGCCTTACCTGGGAGACAAATTTTGTAACAGGTCACCTTTTACAGTACCTGGATGCACATTCCCTGGATAACATGAACTGTACAGTGAAGAAGAGCTTCCTTGAAAAAGGTTATATGGACGCTTTAAGTAAAATTCTTATTGTAAAATCTCCTTTTTTTTCTTGTATGTATACTCCTAAGCCAATGTGCCTTTATTGCAGTTGAACAGAACTAAGTAAAAGCAGAGCTTTAGTGCTTTTTCTTATATCTTTGTTTGATGTACTACTTTCATATCTGGGTCTTCCAGAGTGGCTGTCAGATGATCAGAAAAACAAATGAAGCACCCAGCTGGTAGATGTCATATTGTAAATTTTCTAGCATACTATTTCCAGACTTCATTACAGTCAATGTAGTTTTGAAAGGATAAAAAAAGAGAAAGAAAAAAGTAATACAAAAGAACTGAATAGAATTCATGGCTTTGAAGACCTTTTATGAGTCCTGCCACTGTCTAAGTGAATATTTTATTAAATCTGACTATTATGCATTATCAGGAATATAAAACAGGTAGTTGATTATATGTATACCATGGTACCTGGATCTTAGGTATCATCCTCATCTTAGAAACTGACATGAATGGTCAGCATTTTCGGACATATCTTCAAGAAAATGAAATAGTTGAAAATAAAGAAACATTTGCTGCACAACACAAACAAGGACTCAGTATATGCAAGCTGCATACAACTGAGGTAACATGAAATTTAAACAATGTCTTAGCAAATAAAAAAAAAATGACCAGTAATTCTTTAACATTTTATCACAATTGTTACTTCATTGCTAAGATTTGTATATATAGTATAGAAATGTTGTAAACTGTAACAATAGAAACTTTAATTATTTCTTACTTCTGTATCACAAAGAAAAAAGCATGCCTATAAAATATATATAATCTTCACAATTCTTATAAACCACACGCTGTCATATATTGGTTTTCATAAGACATCATATTAATTTATTTTTGTTATGTGGCATTCTGATCAATATTCTGTTCTGAATTCTAGTTTTCCATTCATACTAATAATGATGGTTATAAAATAGGTTGTGTGTGTAACACATGCTGTATAGATTTCCAGTGTAAAAATATAAAAGGTATGCAAGATTTCAAATTACTTTTCTTATTACATTAAAGGCACATTTCCATGTAGAAAAGTAATGTCATTTAAATGCATTTTCTCATTAACAATGATATACAGGCTAAAGAGAAGAAACATATTTGTTTTACTGAATGAATATTAGTTTGGCTTCAGCAGCAGTATGCTGGTGTCATTAAAATATATTGGTTGCATTGAAATAGAGAGAAATAACAGGCATATTTCAAAGCTAGCTACAAGTATTATCATTTGTCTAGTTTTAGTATAGACTTCATTTTGGAATTATGCTACTTAATTTTGCTTAGTTCATCTCCCTCTCTCTCTCTCTCTCTCGCTCTCTCTGTTGCTGTATCCTGATAAGTGTATCTTGTTTAACTATTTGTAGTTCTCTTTCAGAATTATATACACCAGTTTACAGATACTGTTGTGTGAAAATAATTTAACCCACATCCATATGTGAGTTTTTACAAGAAGCTTTGCAAAGCACAAAATAATCTACTATTGTAAAACTGGTTTGCTGTTACAGTGTGACAGTTTAGCATTATTAATATTTTGATGTTGACTGTACATAAGGACTTGAACCAAAATTTTCGCATATTTAAAATGAGAGAAAGTAATATCACTTTACATATACATTTTAAAAATAAATATAACAAATGTTTAATTAAAAACATATTTGGTGTTATCAAATATACAAAAGTGTAAGAGCTGTGCATCAAAACCAATAATTTCATGTGAAAAAAGTGCAGTTCTGTTTTAACTTCATTTTCACATGTATTGTGCTGTATGGAAAAAACACTGAAACTTCAGCTCGTCTGAACTTGTTATCCTGAGAGGTAAAATGTCAGTAAATGCCAAGAAATGTAGTAATGTTGTAAGGCTGCCAAGAGTAGAATATTCTCCCTCCCTTGATAATTCACTATCAGCACAAAAACATATCTAGAAGATGTAATCTATAAGTAATGTTCACAGTTCTCTGGAGAATGTTGGTTACCAGTGGTATCTGAAAACAAATATATTCCACTTTCCTTGAAACAGATATATAGCTGCATTGGTTAGAATGCTTCACCAGTGCAGATCAAGTTTCTTCTTCAAGTGTTTTGTATTTATTGGACAGGGACACAAAACTGGAGTGGAATCCTATAAAAGTCCATGTACAGCAGAACTTGGTGTGGCATGATTTACAATGAATTAAGGACATCTGATTTATTACTTTCTTTCAAACAATCAGTGCATACCTTATATTTTTAGAGTTTCTGTTTTGCACATACTTAGGGATGACTTTTAACATTATAGTCAAAACTTGCATTATTAATGATGAAAAAAAAGTAATTCTCAGGTTTTATGTAACAGCAACAGTGATTCAAGACAGAGATTACAGACTTTGTTGTGCATGTTATTTATTTTACTGTAGGGTCTCCTTTCTGAGCACATACACCCAGTACTTGTAAGCCTGTAAAAGCAGTTAAACAGTTGTTGAGTTTTACATTATACAGTCCTTGAAGATCTGTTGTTGGGGGCTTCTCTTTCACAGTTCTATCTGCTTCTTCTTCAGGGAGGGACACTGTAACACTAAGTCATAACATTTGGGTGTTCCCATCTCTTTGTGCTTTGCTGTTGTGATAAATTCAAATCTTTCACCAGAGAATAATTAACTTTGTACAGGAAATCACTATGCATCAACAGGGACATATGCTGGTGTCTGTCATGGATCAGTACAGATCAATGCTTCTTTTCACAGTGAATCCAAGTGCTTGCCTGAGGTCATTGAGAAAAATAAACAGAAAAGGAACCTATTCATATCTTAACTCAGGCCTTGTGAATATATCTTTTCAGCCCTCAGCATTCTCCATCCCCAAGAGCTTTACTTTTTCTGAGACAGTGAACCTGCTCAGCAAACATCAACTGTAGACAATGGTCCTTATCCCCATGATGTCAGGTATCATGGACTTTGCTATAGATGAATCAGCTTCTGATCAAGAAGAGTTAATGCAGTGTGTACCCCCACTCAAAGAAAATGTGATCCCGTTCCACCCCCCCAACTCAAAGAAAATGTGATTCTATTCCACCTTCTTTTTGGCTCCCATAAAAGGAAACAAACTGATACCAATACTGGATTTAACACTTGCAAAGTCAAATGTATTCAGGATGGTAACACTGAAGACAGTTCTGCAACTTCTAGCAAACAAGAGTCTTACATGGCAAGTTTGGCAACACGCAGCATAGATGTGTAACCTAATATCCCAATAATGCCATCTCACATTATCTTAATTACATTTGTTAAGCCCCATTATTTGAACCTCTTCAAAAACAAAACACAATAATGTTTTGTACCTGTATGATAATCAGCTATCAGATCAGTCCAGTGAACCTTTACTGCAACACATCAATCTTTTTAATGTAGTTTCTGCAACTTCATTGATATTTTATAACCACTATGACCATCACAGATTCATAAGATCATATTTTTGTAGGTACTTAGTGGCCATTGATCTGTGAGGATCTTATGAAGCCTAGCTTTACATTCTCATGGCAGTTTGCAGCTCTTCTATTTTGCATATGAATATCTTAGAGATGGGCCAAAAAGGACATGTTGGGACATTTACATGTTTCCCCTGTCGGCCTATTGACTGCCAAGTGCAGTGGAATTTTTACATCCCTGGATCTGGACTCAGTATCTTTAGATATAAGAAAGAGGACTTCCTAACAACATTGGTTGATCAAAGGATAGTTCATTGTCAACATAGCTTCCCAGATCTCTAACTATAGGATCTATTTTCAGGGGTGTTTTGCCAATGTGACAGTTACAAGAGGAGTCCTGCTTACTGAAGAATATGATTATACACTTCTTGGTATTTAGTTTTAGTCTATTGTTTTAACAATACCTCTTAACCTTTTAGCATAAAAAATCTGGACAAAGTGTAAAATAATGGAGGGACAAAGGGCCTAAAATGGGGACAGATTTTAAATATTGCTCTTATAAACATGGAAAATTGCTAGAATAATGTGATTTATTAATTAACTACAAAAAGGTGCACCAGCCGCAGAACCAAACCCCAAAGACTTTATTGAGAATTAAGCACTTTTGTTCCACATTACATAATGGAACTTCATCAGAACCAACTATTCTATCTAATAATTCATTTAAATAAAATAAAATACTGTCACATGATAAAATATCAACCAATCACATCATGTAATTAGATAATTAATTAATTGTAAATTTAAGCGGAAAGCAAGACTTATAAGTAATCATGAGCTATAGTCAAAATCAAGTAAATAAAATTAGTTGAACATACTGAAAAATGTTTAAAGTATATTAAAAATAATGCATATTAAAAATAATTAGGTATCCCTTATTGATATCAAAGTTAATGATGGCCACACATTTAAATTTGTTGTTATAGACCAAGTTGTACAGGGTAGTAGAGATTTTTTTACTAAAGAACATCTTGAAGTAAGTGAGTTAAAATGGTAACTAAGGTTGAATGCTTCTAGTCCCCCAGGTCTGAATGAATGTAGTGCTATTAGTTCTATTTTAAAATGGAAATACTACAATGGTTAAGGGATACCAAATCATTTTAATATGTATTATTTTTAACATACATTTTTTAATGTTTTCAATGTTAGTATTTATTCTGATTGTGATACCCCAGCACTGGCCCACTAATCAAGGACCCTCAATCCTCACCACTGGCAACAATGGGGGATGTACACACACTGGAAGGATGACAAGTGCACACAGAGTAAAGTGCAATTTCCCTGAAGAGCACACAGAGATCACAGTCAGTCTGGGGCTGGTTTCTCCCTCTTTCTCCAGATCCCCAATAAGACTCCCCACTGGCACAGCTATAGAGTTGAGATCTCAGCTGACTGGCCAAGCCAAGATCTCCAGCACCCTCTGTCCAACCATTGCTTTGTGTCCCTGCCCAAGTAGCTGACACACACACACTTTTAGATTTGATTTTTACACACACACACACACACACACACACACACACACACACACACACACACACACACACACACACCTGGGAAAGGCTGGCACAAGTTTACTAACTATGCCCCCTTCTGCCAAGACTATAAGGTAGTTTTCACTGCCACCAGCCAGCTCCTTAACAGCTACTTTAAGGCCCTTAGCAAAGGGTGTCCAATTTACTGTGTAATGTTACTATTAATCCAAATGGTAGTTTGACCAAGAGACAATGCTATTAGGAGTGGACAACATTGTCACCAAATACATATGGAAGTACTCTAAGAGCTTAAATATGTCTCATAGATATCAGCCACAATGATAGGTTTAAATATATTTAATAATAAATAATAAAAGAACAAGACAATACTCAGTAAGTAATCAGTTACAGCAGAGTTCAAAATCACAGGAAATATTTAAAACAGCATTAGTACGGCGGTAGCGTTGCTCACAGCAAGAGGTTCTCCCATTCGATTCTCGGCTTGGCTTGGGAGTGCCTTCTGTGTGAAGTCTGCATGTCCTCCCCATGCTTGGGTAGCGTTCGAATGACATGCGTGCGTAAATGGGCATGCCTTCGTTGAAGGTTGAGTGTTGAGCTGGCACCTCGGCGTCTCGTAAAAAAAAAAAAAAAAATCTACTGCCAATCATTAGCGGACTGGAGTTCCGCTGTGGCGACCCCTTTCCGGGAAAAAGCCGAAAGACAAACAACAACAACAATGTTGCAGGACATTCTCAAATAAAGAAAACATCTAAGCTATATTTTACTATATTCCTGTCTGAATCTAAAAGAGTTACTATGCCATAAAAACTTACTTACAGAACAACAAGCCGGCAGAAGTGGTGAGTGGATGTTTCCAGGTTGAAGACAAAATACAAAAAATGACCCTTTTCTCAGAGAGTTCTTAAATTAATATATCAAATATCACTGTTGGGTTTGCTTGGATGACATCACTTTTTGACACCTGACTTTAGTTACCAAGCTAAACCCCCATTGTCAGAAACAACCAACATTTAGCATCTCCCTGTGAAAAATACATAAATAAAGGCTTTTCCTCAGATGTCTGCAGATCATGGAAGTCATAAAACAATAAAACACTTGCAAAACACTTATGATACCATGCAGAAGGCTCCCTAGTTCTAGACATCCTGTCTCCTTGCTGCATTGAAACTAACTTTTATAGCACAATCATAAAACAATTTAATTTCAACTATTTTCTTGAAGTTTTGCAAGTTAACCCTCTATGTTCTAGTTCCCACTGTTAAAACATTTACATTTACACAGGTACAATAATTTATATACATTTCTGTTCTTTTCCAGTAGGGTACACTGTGGACAAATCCTTAAGCTCAGTACTTTACATACACTTCTTTACCAGCAGTTTAATATACATATAACATACAGTTCTAATATATTTGTAAGACAAGCATATGAATCATGTTGATATTCACAAATGACATATGATTATTTACAAAATTCCAGATAGCTGTGTTAGCAGTTTCTTCTGTCACACTTCTACATAAATCATATTAATATTCATAAATGACATATAATTATTTACAAAATTCCAGACAGCTAGGCTGACAATATTTCCTTTTGTCACAGTGATATACATCCACACTGCATTGTGACCTACCTTATAAATTTGTTGTGTATATTATGGAGAACCCTATTATATGTTCAGTAACTTCCTTCCATAATAATTAAAAGGCTATGCTCAAAGATCATAACAACAATCCTTGGAACTGTGAGAATTTAAATGTAGTAATAGGGACATATGCACTAAATTCAAAAATTGTTGTAACTTGGAATATTCCTCCTTCTTTGAGGGGGCAACAATCATGCAGTTAGTATATAGCATATCTCAGCTACAAAAATATTTTAAATGAATAACAGCAACTTGTAAAGTTCAGTTACTTGTGTTAAATCAGACTTACATCCTCATAATTCGAGACTCCCATTATAAAGTCTCAAACTCCCAGTAGGAAGCCCCATTGTTACATAGTGCTCCTATGAAAGTGGTTTACATGTGCATGATGAGACTGTGCTCTGCGTCCTTTAGGAGATTATTCTGTGATTTAGTAGTATATTTGGGTAACAACATGCAAGAGGCTTTGCAGGACAGTTCTCATATATGTCACTGGGCCATGAATGTGGCTGCACATGCAAAATATACCTCTGCTAAGTAACATGAATGCTCCAGGTGTGTTTTTTTATATGTCTATCATCCTTGATTCTTTTTCAGAAATCAGAACCTATATTTTCTGTGAATTATTTGTCCGTCTCCATCTTCATCTATGATCCTTAGTCACAGAGCATTTTGTTTTTTGTTCCTGTCAGTGTGGTTTACTACTTCCTACTAATCTCTAATAAGATTCAATATAAACTGAGAAACATGTACTTATGTGAGGTATGAAGTATATTACTAACTGCTAGACTTACCATGAACCAACATGCACTTTCACAGACATATAAATTGTACATACATACATATACATGAACAGCATGCATGCATACACACACACACACACACACACACACACACACACACACACACACACACACACACACACACACACACACACACACACACACACACACACATACACATGAATGAACACAGGGGCACGTGCCCACATCCATATTTTTATACACTATGAGAAAAAAATCTGTTAGTTAAAAATTATATTTTTTGAGAATACTGAGTTTAATTAAAAAAAAGAAAAGAACATTAAGTTACAGAATTTCTCATTTTCATGAAATAGTTTACAGAATAAGATAAAATCAAGGAATAAATGTTAAGTTACATAAAAAGGTAGTCAGAATGAGTTCTGAGTGGGAGAGCTTAGATATGGGACTGCTGAGGACTGTAATAATGTAGTAGCTGCTGTGACGTCCCCTGGACATTCACTTGGAATACAAATGGATACAATCAGTATTTCCAAATGCAGACCTCTCTGCATCAAGCACAGTTTTCCTTAAGAACACACAGGGAACACAATCAGCACAGGGTCTGGGTTTCTCTATCTATCCCCCTTCCAGTCCCCCATAAGACTCCCCACTAGTGCAGCTGCAGAGTGCCCAAGCCAAGTCCTCCACCACTCTCTCTATAAAACCAGTGCTTCGTATCCCTGCTCCAAGTAGCTGACACACACACACTTTAAGATTTGATTTACACATGCACACACACACACACACACACACACACACACACACACACACACACACACACACACACACACACACACACACACGGGAAAGGCTAGCACAGGTTTACTAGCAATGTCCTCCTGCCCAGACAATAAGATAGTTATCACTGCCACCAGGCACTACAAAGCCAACTACCTAAGGGTATTGCAAGGGCAGACAATTATACTGAGTGAAATTAATATTAATAAAAATGGTATTGTTGACCAAACAGCCAGGCTTCAGGAGTGGCCACAGTTATCACCAAATAAATATATGCAAATACTCCCAAAGCTTAAATATTTTCTAAAAAGGGCAAGCCACAATGAAAAGTTTAATATATTTAATAATAATAAAAATAATAATAATAATAATAATAAAAGAACAAGAAAATACTAAATATCTATTTTCAGTAAACACCAGAGTATCAGTCACAGGAAGTATTGAAAAAACACAGCTGGAAAGAGACACAGTTACAGAAAAACAATACTTAACTATTCTCACTATATTTTCCTGAGTGATCTAGAGAATTACTGTTCCTATTTAATGAATAAATCAAGGCAAGATGATGTGGGTGAGTGGTCCTTGTCTGATCCAAGACAGAATACTTAGAGCAATCTCCTACTAACATCTAAATATTATTTGTGGCATACAGAATGACAACACACACATCTTGTCATCTGACTCTGTTTCCCACACTATCCCCCATTGCCAGAAGCTGGCAGGGTTTTAGCACCTACATGTCAATGATACACATACAAGAGCATTGCTCAGATCTGGTGCAGCTGCTGGATGTCATAAAGCCATAAACACTTCCCTTCTTCCTACAGGAGCTAATAAACCATACTTCTTACAGACATTGCATCTCTGTCTTCATTCAAAACTGTGAGATAACATCTTTATGGCCTACACACAGTAGTTTAATTTTCTTACTATTTTTAACTTTTTCTCTTTTGATAACCTCTGTCAAAACATGTACATTTAATTCAGTTGCAATAATATATGCACATTTCTTTTCTTACCAGCAGGGCACACTGTTGATACATTTTAACACAGGCAACTTTACAAATACATTTTTATACACAATCATCTGTGCAAATCGTTTTGATACACAAATGACAAATGACATATAATTCTTTACAGAATTTCAGCAAGCTGTGTGCTGGCATATGTTACACATCCACTGCCCTAAATCTCCTGGCACAGCTTGCAGTACCTCCTATCGTCACAGCTGCAATAGCTATGTGTTCTACATTTAGGGAGAAAGTGAAACCTATCAAACAGCATCTAACCCCTTTTGAACTTCTGTGAGACTGTCATCCCCAGTGCCATAAGTACATCTGTTAACATTACTACAGAAACAGCTCAGAAGATATGCTGCAGGAATCCTTATATTTAACTTATCATAAAAAAAACTAAAACTGGTAAAGCCATTATGTTTTCTTGCAATTTCTTTATTTGTTATCCTGAGGTCATTTTACCATATTCAGACAACAATCAGGTATTCACTGTCATCAGGATACTCTTAATATTCAAAGTATTAGTGGGGTCTGATGTGCTATATTATGTTATGGCTTTAATTAGTTTTTTTAATTGCACATGTGGCACAGTTGTGCAGAGGATAGTGTTGTTGCCTCACAGCAAGAGGTTTCCTGGTTTGATTCTCTTGCTGGGGTGCCTTCTGTACAGAGTCTGCATATCCTCCCTGTGTTCGCATTGGCTTCCACAGGTTTCCTTCCACATTTCAAAAACATGCAGTAGGTGGATTGGACACTCTAAACTGGTCCTAGGTGTGAGTGTGTGGGTGTGTGGTGTAGAAGAACTACCTCAGCAGGGCTATCCACCCACTGGTGTAATCCTTTGCTCTAGATGATTGTCACTGTTGAAGTGACACCCCAACCCCATGTGCAAACATTTGAAAAAGGGGTTGTAGATGGATGTATGGATAGTTTCTTCAGAATGACCTCCACGATTATTTACCTGATAAATTTCAAAATACTTTTAAATTTCACATTTTTAATTGTTGCATGATTCCCCATAAATTACAGTAAAATGACAAGCCTCAAACAGAAACTGATACTGGTAATATATGTGTGTGTGTAATTCAGAGATTTGTTTGAACGTCTCCCTTGGTAATAGGAACTAAAGAAACAGGTCAGTCTGTCAAGTGAGGTAGTATGTGCAGTCAGTAGGTGGACTGAAGTCTATGTTAGGACTGCCAGTGAATCTGGATAAAAGAAAAAAAAAGCAGAGATGCTGGAAGACTGGAATGCTGATAGACAAAACAATGTCTCGGTACTGACATTTGGTAAGTACAACTGGACATGCAGTCTTTGGGATCTGTTTATGTTAGAAAGCTTTATATCCCCATATCTACAATGTGGCTTGGTTACATACAGTTGCATATTCTAGGCTTTGCTCTGAGAAGTAGTTCCATAGCACTGGTTGATAATTTATCATCTTATAATGGACTGTCACATCATTTGATTTTTCTGGGCAGCAACATGTATTCATTGTAACTTAATTCATACTACATATGCTCATTTTGTATTCACCTCAGAGAAATTCTAGGGCTGGAGAAGAGGTAAATTGTAATTTGATCAGCTGTACAGCTGAATATGGGTAGATTTTACATTTTTGTGTGGAAGGAAAATTAATTGTGTCTTTCTCACTCATATCATAACTATATATATATATATATATATATATATATATATACATATATATATATATATATATATATATATATATATATATATATATATATATATATATATATGGTCCCACAGTCAGGCACCCCTTACTCCTTTTTTTAATTCATTCACTGTCACCTCAGGCACTTACAGCTTGTTACTGATTTAGAAGTTTCACAACCTTCAAGCTATATGAGAAACTGAAGCTCAGCAAGGTTTGTTTTTCTTGTGTTGCTGTGAGATAAGCTAATTGCTAAGTTATTTTCATTGAAGAAGTGCTTATCTCTGAGGTGGGCTATTTTTTTTTAGTTTCCTTTTTGTATTTTCTTGGTCATGTTGCTGAGAATATGTAGAAGAATGCAGAAGAATGCTGTTTTTCCAGTGACAGTCTGTTCTCCTTTGAGTGGAAGTGGCTTGATTACCTGGTAGAGGGTTCTACTATCATTGCTGTAAATGTTTCTGTCTAAGCAGTCTGTTCATCCAGATAGCCATTGTTCACTGTAAATTAGAAATATTTGTAGTATATATCTCCTTGAGTAACTTAATGTCAACTCATGGTAATGTTTCCAGAGCTGCTCTTTTTTTTCCAGATGTGTTGTTTTCAAAGTTTGTTAGAATAAGAGAAAGACAGACCCCAGGATTCACGAAGCCTCCGTGTAAGAGTTATAACTCTTACACGGAGGCTGCAGTTAAACGGAGTGATGTCAGCATGCTTTGCATATTCATGAGAGCATGCTGAATCACACCTAAGTCTAACACGGTCCGTGTAAGACAGTAGGGGGCGTGTCCGTAGGCTGAGCCCTGCAAGCGGACACTCCCCCAGAAGCGTAAAAGTGCCCAAAGTAAACACCCACAACAGAGTCCACGGAAATGTGAATAAACACAACACAACACATGCCCCCACAGACTATGAACATAAAATATATATAAATGAACATGTTATATATTTTTTTAAATTGTAAAGATGTTTAACCGTGAGTGCGCTTGTTTGCTTGGGCGTGCCCGTAAGCAGCTACAGTTAGCAGTCAGTGGGAAAGCATATAAGAACTAAATATGCAAAATAAGCCAGGAAGCAATAGTGTAGCGGTAGAGATGTTGGCTGAAGAGCAGGCATTCATGGTTCGAGCCCCCACAACACCAATTTTTTTTTTTTTCAAAATAAGCAGGAAACAAGTCCCTGACAAATATGTACACATAAAACCACAATTTATGTAAAATGTAATGAAATAGCCCATTCATATTGAAGACATGTGAGGTAACAAAAGAAGAAAAAATGCCAGATGTGCTCATAGCTGAGCTGTAGTTTAACAGAGTGAGTGCATGTGCCCGTAGATGAGCAGTGGTTTAACTGGTGCAAAATGAGTGCCCGTAGCTGAGCAGTGGTCTAACACGCTAAATCTATGTGCCCCTAACTGAGCTGAGCGTAATATGCGTGCCGATAGCCAAATCAGGCTTAAAGCAGCGTACCCTGTTTGCGCGGAGCTGCGCACCGTGCAAACAAGCTAACCGACGGGCAACGTTGAGCAAGCCGTATCAAAACTGCCTTTACACAGAGACACCCCTCAGCATGTCTAGACAGTCATGAAAAATAAAAAGCAGTGGCCAGGTTCGAACCCAGAATACTATACACCATAGTTAAGGTACAGAACCACTAAGCCATGACAGCAGTACCTTTAAATGCAATAATAGCTAATATATAGGAATGAATACAAACTAGAGCATGACAATGCAGGTTTACTGAAGTTGATACAATTCCAAAATGGCCAATCACAGTTATGTGCGGGAAAAACGGACTATATAAGCCCCATAGGCGGGAATACACAGCATAAATGATTGTAGAACTGACCTGCAGGCAGAATGACAGGGGTAGGAGAGGGTAGTCGCTTTTGAGCACAGAGGTGGGGTGTTGAGGAGTCCAGGTACATGGTCTGGCTCCTAGTCCATAATCATGAGGCCCAACTCATGCAGGGCCAGGTCCTCTGGGGAGCATACAGGGCTGAGGCGTGGGACCAGTTGGCTCATGATCTCACCAGTGCCACAGGGATTCCAAGGACTGGTGAGCAGGTCCGTCACCACCATGCGGACCTGAAGAGACGCAAGCAGGACCAACTGAACCTTTGGATCCAGGAGGCCCGGCAAACACCCAACACCCCACTACTGAGTAAGTAACATTTAATTATGTATGTAAGAAATTAAACTAGCTGATATTATGGAGATGTGTATTCCAATATTACTTCCTTTATATTACAGCTGCAGGTGTCCATTCTGCGAACCGCAGAGCCTATGGCGATAGGCTGGTGCGGTTGCACCACCAGGCAGGTCAGTAATCCACTACCAGTAACTGTAAAGAAATATAAAAGTATGACAGTCAGCAAAAGAGTGCAGTGTAGTCAGTAAGGAATAAAATCTGCAAGTAACAGTGTGAAAGTGTATGCAAGTATTGCTTGATTACAAAAGTGTGTTTCAGCCTGTAAGTTTAACCTAAACATGAAACTGTCCGACATATATTCTGAAATAAAATGCCCTGCCTGTAAGAAAATAGTACACAACCTGCAGCAGGCTGAAAAGTATAGCTGCAGAAGATGATGAAATCACATGTGTGAAATATATCCCTGTGGAAATACTGAAACATGACAGAAGTGAGACTGCTGGAAAGGATTGTAATAACTACTGGTAAAACATGTCAATAAAGCCTAGAAGTACCATCCTGAATAGTACAATGAAAGCAAGTGAGAGAGTGTGAGAAAGTGTCATGAATCCAGCAATACAGTAGTAATAACCCCTGAATAAAGTATACTGCAGTCAAGACAGAATGAAATGCATGTGAGATTCAAAACCAAACAGCAAAATCTGTTCAAAGTGTTGCTGCATCTGGAATGTGTATCCCAAAATCTGGATATGTTGCTCTCAGTCTGCAATATGCAGATAGGATGTTTGTCTGATATACCAAACATCCACACTTGTCTACAGCTATATAAAGCAAATGTAGCAGGATCATGTAGCTGAACAAAGCTAGATATGAATGTGTATGAAGAACCATAAAATGTATATTGATGTTGCAGTAACAGTCCTATCACCAAGTTGAAATAGTTATCATATAGGAAACTGTAGTTAGAACAGTAGTGTGTATATAACTGTAGCTATTAGAAATGTACAGCATATGTATTGTTATTGAAGGTGTTAATATTACTTTCTTCACCCCACCCTATAACCACATATAACCCATTCCACGTGAAAATGGTATGTGCAATCACAATTAACACCCTGGACGTTTGTCCTGTTGGGTCATATATATTTGCATGTCTGTTGATGCATCTGCCCTGTTCATACATCCACACCTGATGGCCTGTTGCCATCAATTAACCCTGCATGTTGTTGGACTGTGTATTTCTGTTCAAATTATGCATGTGTTATGCACGCTGTTCAATGGTGTGAATATCTGGGTGTTTGGTTAATGGGAATACTAATGCATGCTGTTACAACTAATTGTGAATGGTATTATATGTCACTAACCCAAACTGTCATGACATAATGCAAAACATAGGACGACAGGGAAGGCGGGTTCCAGCGGACCCACCTCTCCCACCTCAGCTGGCGAGTGCACCTGGCACTAGTGCCGAGTCCGGACCCTCCTCCGGTGGCCCTGTGCCACCTGCGGGTGGAAGCGCTGCAGGGGATGGGGCTCGCCCCCCCTCTGCAAGTGTGGCCGGAGGAGAACCACCACTCACCCTCTGTAGCGTCCGGACTGTGGTGCGTAGGGAGATTCGGGACTCTGTTTTCGAGCCCCTACGCCAGCTCAAGGCACGGGTGGTGCAACTAACAGGCATGCCTGTTGCCCCACCTACACAGCCCCCAGCACAGCCCCGTCCTGGGCAGTGAAGGAACAGTGGCAACTGCCTATGGGTGGGGATATCAGTTCCACTGTTGCCATCTGTGGGCTCATGGGCTCTAGATATCCAAACCTCCATCCCCGTCAATTGCGTAACCCCCCCCACACGTGTCATACACCGCCCCTGTTTGCGTCTTGTTTGTCTTGTCTGTTTACCTACCCAACCTACCTCCCCAGCTGTACCGACTTCCTTCACCTGACATACCACTCTCACCTGAAAAAAAAAAAAAAAAAAAAGGGCACTCTGTACCCACAAAAAAATTACGCCCCATACATAGCTGCCCATTCCGCACACATGTCTACTGGACATGGAACCTATCAATTACAATTGGCTGTACAACAAGTATTATTGTTGTCCTGACACCTCTCTCAGGGGTGGAAGATTTCAAATGTCACACCAAATTACATACATATGCACAGCTGTTGCTGATGAAGAAATGGGCAGCTATGGGCCTTACCTACATCCCTCCTGCACATCCCAAGCTTGTTTCCCTACTGTCTTACCCTCTTTGTTACCCATTTTTCACCACTTTCCTGTCTCCCCATTTTCTTTTCTTTCAAAGAAAATAGCGGGTGTGCGCAAGAGTAACCACGTTTAAGCGGTTGTAAGCGGGTGTGCGCGGAGCTAACCGCCAGTGCGCATGCGAGAGCTCCACGCAAACCAGCGCTAACCCGGTTACAACTGCTTAAAAGTGCCTTAGTCACTTTGATTGACAGGTCCTGTACTCAGCTCAAAAGCAAAATAAAATCCCACTGTGAGTCCCGAACCCAGGACCTTGGAAACAGTAGTCTGCATGACTTACCACTAAGCCATGACTCTTATACAAAAACATTGTGCTAAAATAAATATATCATGTAATAGTAGGAATGAATGTAAAGGGAATATAGATGTGTAGTACACAAAGCATGCCATTTAGAATTACTATCAAAACTAGTGGATTTCCATAATAGTAGTGTGTGAACAGAAACAGCCATGCTAGTTGGAAGCTAGTAGGTAATAATGTCACTATAGCACCTTGCAAGCCACACACATACTCACAGCAGGATAAGCACTGCCCATACCCCACAACCTCTTACAGGAACACATCTGGACCAAGTAATAAGATATGTGGAGCAAAGGCCCAAAACCAGGGACACATTACAAATAATGTTACAACAAACGCAGACAGTTCAGAGAGTAACAGGGTCTGCACTTTGTGGGATGTTTGGAAGGGTATGCAGTCTGAAACTTGAATGTTTGTCACCATATTCTGACTTGAGCCCAGAGTGACTTGCCAGAAAAAGGTGTGCATGAGATATTGACCAAAATATGAGGCAGAAATGTGGACAACCTGCAAATATCTGTACACATGACGGGTCTGACACCACCATATTTGAATAGTTAAGAGCCTAGACATAGCAACAGTGAATGACTTACAGGGATGCCCCACAGACCCCATGTGAAATGTACAAACAGTAGGCAGAAAGGTGTAACACATGCAATGGTAAATATGGAGTCCTGAAAGTATTCATCACTTGCATGGCAGAAAAAGTGTAGTAATACATATGCTCATGCTAACCCACAGTCACAACTGCAGCATACCAGACATTTTAATGGGTGTACCCCACTGATATGTTCCATTCCATGAGGCACATAACAGATGAACCTGAAAGTCTCTGGGGCCTGCTCAGCAGCATACTCAAATACCCTAATAGATGTCAAGTCCCACACCATGGCCAGACCACACTGCATGCTGTAACACCCTAGCAGATATAGCAAGCATTCCAAGGTGTGAATGTACATGGAAAATAGGAAAGCTACAGCAGCACACTACAGTCAAGACACCTAGCAGGCATACAAGTAGTGACTGTAAAGGGCAACTATTGAAGCCTTAGCAACAAAGTGCAAGCAAAAGTGAAAGGAAAGCACACACACACACATTAACAGTAGTAGTAGTTGTAGGTGTCAGTGTACATACACAGTTAGTACAGGAAACTGGAGAAATGAATGGAGGAATGTTAATCTACAACACACCTGGAAATATGAGAGAGATACCAACCTTTACACTCACAGAACATTGTCCACAGCATAACAGCATGGTCCCTGCCCTTAAAATCTGAAAGGGCTACGCCTATCTCACATACCTTTTTATAGCACTGTTCTGAAATCACAGTGAGAACTGCAATCAGTACACAACTGGCTGCATGCAATTAGCAAATGCTGGCTAACAATTGGTGCAGAGGCCATCACATGGGCATATGCAGATACCTACAAAAGTATGCTGTACTTCCAGTCCACACATGCAATACTTTCATTGCACCCTGAGAAGGACGTGAGAGACAGACAGACAGAGAGAGAGAGAGAGAGACAGAGACAGAGAAAATTGCAATTAAGCAGACACAAACAAATTGTTCAGCAACAGCTACCTGAAAGCTGACAACTGGGAAGTGGAGCAGCAGGACAGAGAACCAGACGGCAACACAAGCAGCTGTGACAAACACAGGTAATGTAAAGTAATACTATAAAGGTCTACATACTGTGAACCCTCCATATGTGTCATTGGTCTGTATCCATATGTATATGAAGATGTGTAAAGGGCAGGGGACATACAGCAACTATCAGTGAAGGCTGTACATACATTTGTATGTGAGAGCATCTATGTGCACATATCAATGTTGGTTGATTGTAGGTTGTAGTGCCATGTACAAAGTAGGTTTCACAGTTATGTATGTTTAGCAGTATGTTAGTGTGTGTATACAGTATGGTAGACAAATATGTTGATATACCTGTCTAACATATGGATACGTATGTATGTCAACATACGTATGTGTATATATATATATATATATATATATATATATATATATATATATATATATATATATATGATATGCATATATGTATACATACATAGAGAGAGAGATGTAGGAATACATAGACAGATGTAGATAGAATATTGTACAAACATATCTATGTAATGCACACATACAGATATAGATATATGTAGATACATATACGTAGACAGACTGATCTGACTATCTACAGGTATGACTGTATATGATGACCTGCAATACAGCCTGTCCCACCCCTCTGTCACTCACACCCCTCTGTGTCCCCCTCCACATCTATAGCAATATATGTACATCAATATATATATGTGTATATGTATACAGACATATATATATATATATATATATATATATATATATATATACATATAGATATATATATAGATATATCTATATACATATATATATATATATATATATATATATATATATATATATATAGAGAGAGAGAGAGAGAGAGAGATGTATATAAATTCTGAGTGAGGCACATGTGTACAGATGTAGTGCAACAGGTGCCTGGTGACAAAGGCATGGAGTGAACACCAGTGTCAAAACCGGAGTACCATACCACATTCCAGATCACCTACACCAGTAACCACCAGATATGTGATTGGCTGCCCACCACTGCATGTGTCAGGGGTGAACAGGGTCATAAATGTGTACAATAGTGGCCCCAATGATATTCACAGTGGCACGCTATCCCTGGAATACCTGCACATGGTATGTGTCAGTGGACATGGTGTGTCAGCTATGGACATGTAGGTCGGTGTACCCCTCCACACCACATAATGGATGCCATGGTATGGACCTCACATGACAGCTACAGATATGGAGAAGGACACAGTGACATGTACAACACTGTGACAATGCACTCAAACACATTACCAATGCACAGTGACTGACAACACCACAGAGTGCACATATACTACCCACATAGAGGTTACCACTCCCGGATTTACATATGTAAGTCACACCCATGACAGATGTCCAACAACCATAGTAACACCTCACACCATCCACAACCTAAATGTCTGCTGTGTGTCGTCCGTGCCACTGCAATAAAGTGCACATGTGGAGGTAAGAGTTCCTACCCACAGATAAGACATACCCTGCAATAAACCACACAGTGTTAAGATGCAAGACTCCCCATGAGTACATGTCACACATACCCCTGCTGAATGTTAGTCAGATAGGTAATATGCCATATGAGTCACCCTGTGTAACTGTGTGACAGCAGCAGGTACCATCACACCACATGTGTCACAATGGTCAGGGTAGCAGAACAGTACGCTGCTGTAGTCCCAGGGGCAATAGCATATTGTATAGTATTGTATTGTAATATAATGTATTGTGTTGTATTGTATTGGTATGTTGAGGTGCCTCCTTCGTGGAGTGGAACCACTGCTGCTGTGCGCCAGTGTACAGGTACATATCCTGTAGTCAGGCTAGTGTTACATAGCACTTCTATATGTGTTTGTTAGCTCCTGTCAGAGTTTATGTAGCGTGCAACTGGGGATACCATCAGGTCCCATTCATGTTGTGTATTCTGCTGTCCTGAGGGTGGCTCTCACCTGGACATCTGTGATGACAGGGAGGTTACAGTCAGCTGGGATAACTATGTCTTATTTTGGGGGAGAGGGCGGGGTGACACCTGCACTGAACCTGTCTGCCACAATGTTGTCAATATCTGTGGTGTCAGTGAAATATGTGTTGTTGTGTACTAACTATGGGCATAGAGGATGGATCCTGACCAGGTTGCTAACATAACTGAAGAAGGCCTTCTGGTTATCTGTAGTGTCCCTCTTGATTTCCCTCTCAAAGTTGCCCATGGATGTTTGTATGATGGAAAATAGATCCTTACTAATGCTGCTCAGACATGCCCTCCCTTTATGGAATTATGCTCTGTCTTGCAGTAGCTTCCATCTTCTGTAATACAATCTGTCTATGGCTGGGGTCCACCAGACAGGATGCTGTCCCTTTGTGGAGAGTGTCTTGGTCATATATGGGATTGCATGATCCATGCATTCTCAGAGATTTCTGTAGAAAGCAATTGTGTAGGGGTCAGCATTGTGGGTTGTATCTGCCACTGGCCCAGTGGGCTGAAAGGATACCATGTCACTGTTACTAAGTGTAAAGTTTGTATCTGTAATGTTATGCACTATAGTCGTTTGTGCTGGTGGTGGAGTTGGGATATGTATATCCAGGGCAATCAGTGTGTGGTCAGCTCACAGTAGTTGATGATGTAGGCCATACAGTACCTAGATACAAACCCCCAGAGTGAGGAGGTGCTCTTGACCTGAATCAGTGTTCTGACTGCTGGGGTTTGGTAGTATGTCGTATGGAGTGTGTCAGGTACTGTTGCACAGTTGCTGGCTGAGCACTGATACCTGGCCATCTACATGTGTATCCACCAATAGACAGACAGATGCTACATATGTGAGATATGTTGTATCATAACAGTCGGGTAGCATGTGTAGTATGTGCGCCAAATTCTGCTGACATATATTGCTGATACCAGGTTATTTTCTTTCTCAGGTACATGGCCCACCCGTGGAATCCCACCTACTCCACAGCTGAGGATGAGGAGATACACCAGAGCCTGGTGCGGGATTATGCAATACTCTTTTCCCGCACCAGCCAGAATCAGCAGGAGAGGGCTGCACTGTGGCAAGACCTTGTCCGTCGGGTAAATGACATAGGCACACATAATAGGACATATGAGCAGGTACGACATCACTGCAGTGATTTAATCAGACATGTCCATCAGCATGCGTCGGATATCCACAGGCAACAGGTCGCCACAGGTGGTGGGGTGGCTACACATCCCCCACTCACCAGACTGGAGGGACTACTCATGAGTGTAGTGGCTCCAGTCCGCCAGCAACAACAACAGCAGCAGACATGCATTATGATGGAGGCTGGAGCCACGCAGCAGCAAGACAGTGAACGTGCAGGTAATATGCCATATGTATAGTTGACTGTTGTGTACACTGGTAGTTAATGCATGTGTGAGGTGTGTCCTTGGTTTGTAGCTGTCACCATAGTATTTAATATGCAAGTGTGATATCCTCAATATTAGCAGCTGACCTGTGAAAGGCGACTGTTGTACTACTGACCTGTATCATACTCAGTAACAATGGCACAGTTGTGCCCACTGACATTAGTTTCTTCACGTCTGCAGGACCCTCTGGTATAACAGCAATGCAGCCTATCCATGCTGGTGAGTGTGTATTAACAATTCCTGTAATAGTGTTGATAGTAATAGTACTATTTGGCTCACAGTAGTGCTCTTTGTATGCATGTAGGTGTGTCTGTGTCTGTGTGTTGATATCACGCATACTGAGTACTGTACAATTGTGTGAAACTGTGTGCATGTGTGCATGTGTGCACCTGTGCATGTGTGCATGTGTGCATGTGTGCACCTGTGCATGTGTGCATGTGTGCATGTGTGCACCTGTGCATGTGTGCACGTGTGCATGTGTGCACCTGTGCATGTGTGCACATGTGCATGTGTGCACCTGTGCATGTGTGCACGTGTGCATGTGTGCATGTGTGCATGTGTGGACCTGTGCATGTGTGCATGTTTGCATGTGTGCATGTGTGCACCTGTGCATGTGTGCATGTGTGCACCTGTGCATGTGTGCATGTGTGCATGTGTGCATCTGTGCATGTGTGCATGTGTGCACCTGTGCACGTGTGCATGTGTGCATGTGTGCATCACTGGTAATGTGTAGACATTGTAAACTTTGTTTCCTGTTTCCCTCCCACATGTTCTGTTGCTGCTCTGGTGTCATGTAGCAGGGAACCTGAATCAAGTGCCGTGGGTACTGATAATGATGACATCTGTGTAATGGCACAGGAAAGTATGCCAGGGTCTGCCATTGGTCAGCCGATTGACAGTACACAGCTGTCGATCCCATCAATGCCACAGTTATCCTGCCAATACACCCTTTGTCACCAATGTCCCTAGGTGATGGGCAGCATACAGTGGGCATTGACCAGGGTAATGTGGTATCTGTGGCACATGCCTCCCCACACAGCAGCCATGGGCATGGCCCAGAGATGGTACCACACAGACAGATGTCCAGGGGTTCTCGTGGGAGCATCCGTGGGCGTACTGCCCCTGTCAGACGTGCCCACAGAGGTCTTACACCCTCAGCTATGTTTTGGGCTGTCATGCAGGCACAGTCACGTATGGAACGGTACACCAGACAGGGTCTGAGGGAGCTGACAGCATGTCGCACAGCCATGACTGACAGTATGCGTGACATTGCGGCTGCCATTCGTGATTTCACCGACAGACGTTGTGGGGACATATTAGACCGGTTCCACAACTACATGTCCATGAGCCAGGGCGATGGTGGGCAGTTGAGGCGTCGACATGGCTGTATGCCAGCAACAGCAGCAGCTGGCAGTCGTCGCGGATGACAACAGGGCCGCGGCCGCCCCCATAGTGCCAGCAGCAGCCCCAGCAATGCTGGGTCTGTGCTGTCATCAGACCGCCCCAGGAGACCATGTGCACGTGGCTCTGGCCGGGCCCGACACTGATCCGTGTCCAGTCAATGAACACCTGCTTCTGATGACAGTACCCAGTCTGGGTTGGTACTGGATACGGTCCGTAGCACCCCTGCAAGGCACAGGTACCGTGTCCGTGGCCAGAGACACTGATCTGTATGACCTGGCAGGTACAGTCTGTGGCTGTCCACAAACACCAGTATATGGCAGCCATGAGGTGGAACTGTGTGCATCCATACACACATGCGAATTGACAACACCTAGGGCTACCGCATACATGCACACACTGCATCAACATTGCCCCACCTTCTACTGCTGTCCCTCACCAACACACATACACATACATGTCAATTGGTGGTATCGGTGGCTGACTCAGGCATACCAAGTTCACACCCTGTGCATATGATGAAACTGTGCCACCTCCTGCAATCTGTAACAACTGTGCAGGTACAGGTTAACATGTTGCTGATGCACAGGGTGACCACATAGATGTGTAGTAATAGTATCATGTTGTTAACAGTACTGTGTGCTGAATTAATTGTGGGTATATCACAGCATGCCTGATGCAGTAAGTGTGTGATTGTCATGTCCTGTTGTCTACACCCATGGTAAGTACCATAGTGTATCATCTGCACATGTTGGCATACTGGTGGTAATGATGTCAACAGAAGGCTACATACATAGGTAGCACAGGGGATAAGGTAATGAATGTAGTAATACACAATGATGGACATGTAAATTGCAAGTGGCATGTTGCCCACACTGGACTCTGCAATGCAGATGTTTGAGGATGTTGATATGTGTGCAGTACTACCGACTGGTACAGGACACACAGGAGCACCCTAGCACTGCATGCTCACATCTCATACCATGCTAGACAGCCCCAACACACATAACTAACTGTCACAGGAGGGAGAGTCCCCATATATATCAGGGATACTGTGGTGGCAGGCCAGGTAGCATACATCCTACTAAGTATGGAACCACTGAGTGAAGGCTCAGTGTCTGTTATTTGACATGTGTATTACTGCAGGTATGAGCACATGGGTTTCCATCCAGTTATTGTACATCCTGACAGTACATGGTCTGTACACTTGTGTGCACTGAGACTGGACCCTAGCCATCTGACCCGTGTATTTCCATGTACATGTGCATAGTGCCTGCATATTTGCAGTGTTACCTACTGGAACTGGTACAGCTTGTTTGTTGTACAATGGACTACATGCAGCCCTGTTTACTGTAGCTTTGTTTGCATGCATGTTTGCTTGCAATTACCCTGGAATACTGATCACACCTGCAATGCATAGTTATAGAGCTTCTGTGGACTCCTAGTGCCATCTGCATAGCTTACTATATGTATGTCCATGTCCCACTTGACAGGATGTCACTGTTTGTCCTGTTCACATGTACATTGCCTGTGACACAGTGCATATGACTTACCTGGCATGTGTTCACGTGAGCAGTCATATATGCTATTGCTAACAAATCACAGGCACTACACCTTCACATATTCATCTTCTGTTGAACTACCTGCTTCGCTAGGGATGGCCTGCACCTGTCACCCCTGGGCTTTCAGATATTGGCAAAGGCTCTTGCTACCCCCATAGTGCCTATGTTAGGCAAGGCTCAAATGACAAACCCACCTTCATAGGTATCACAAGGGATAAGAAACTAAGAGTAATGCTACCCAGTCTAAACCTACAGATGCATGCACCCAAAACACTCCTTGGCATGGAGAACATCGATATCTGTGCAGTAACAGATGCCTGGTTCAGGGCTACTGAGAGCACACCAGCACTACCAGGTTTAACCTGGTTGATTTCTTTGAAACAGTCACCAAGGCCATTGATGGAGGGGAAGGTGGTTCACACAGCCTACCTGGACCTTGCAAAAGCCTTCACAACAATACCCCACTTGGGCATTCTAGAGAAGCTCACCAGCTTAAATATAAGCCCCTATGTCACTAGATGGATTGCACAGTGGCTCAAGGACAGAACCCACATGGTTAGAATTGCTGGAGCCATGCCAAACTCCAAACCAGTTACGAGTTGTGTCCCACAAGGCTCAGTCCTGGGACCTCTCTTGTTTGGTATATATTTATTGGAGGTACAGGCCAACACGGACGGACTGTGGCTGACCAAATATGCAGATGACTGCGAACTGGCCACCATAATCGACTCTCCAGCCGACACAAGCATCTTCCAAAGGGGCATCATAGAAACAGACAACTTGTGCCAGAGCCATGGCCTTCAGCTGAACAGTGTTTAGAGAGGGGAATGTGCATCCTGTAGTCTGTTCACCTAGTTGCCAAAAGGGACATTGTGCTCACACACACTAACCCCCCTCAGCCAAAAACACACACTTGTCAATTGCAGGATTCAAACCTCTATCTCACGACACTCAAGATGGACGCATTAGCAGAGCACGCTATTCACATTACTGGGAGGTTTTCCTTCTCTTGCTGTACTTATAGGGTGCTGACATCATCAGTGTTTAGCAAGGGAAATGTGCATTCACCTAGTTGCCAAAAGGGACATTGTCCTCACACACACTAACCCCCCTCAGCCAAAAACACACACTTGCCTTTTGCAGGATTCAAACCCCTATCTGATTGTGTTATGATACTCGAGATGGACACATTAGCAGAGTGTGCTATTCGCATTACTGGGAGGTTTCCCTTCTCTTGCTGTACTTATAGGGTGCTGACATCATCAGTGTTTAGAAAGGGAAATGTGCATCCTGTAGTCTGTTCTCCTAGTTGCCAAAAGGAACATTTCTCCCACACACAATTGCACACACACTAACCCCCCTGAGACAAACACACACACGTCATTTGCAGGATTCACACTCCTACCTAACTATGTTATGACACTTGAGATGGACGCATTAGCAGAGCGCGCTATTTACATTACTGGGAAGTTTCTCTTCTCCTGCTATACTTATAGAGTGCTGACATCATCAGTGTTTAGAAAGGGGAATGTGCATCCTGTAGTCTGTTCTCCTAGTTGCCAAAAGGGACATTTCCCTCACACACCCTAACCCCCCTCAGACAAACACACACACTTGCCATTCGCAGGATTCAAACCCCTACCTAACTATGTTATGATACTTGAGATGGACGTGTACTATGTGTTGCATATGCTATGTTTGGAGGTTGTTTGATTGGGTGTCTGCTTTAGAGGCCTCTGTTGGTGTGCTGTGTTTGTAATTTGTGCCTCCGGGAATGTTTTTCTGTGTTTATGTGTTTGGTTTGCAGTTGTGATAGGTCTATGTGGGACTGTGTTTGTGGTGTGTGTGGTTACCTTCTCCTCCTGACTAGTTTTGGGAGTACTGAGTTGAGGGAGCTCAGCCTCCAGTTTGGATAGATGGTTGCATCTCTCACATATATTTGTATTTCTTGGGTGGAGTTGGGGGTTGTCTGTGTACTTGGGGCAGGTTTAACATTGCCTCAGGATTCACAGATTCAACTTGTTGTGGCTGGCCTTAGTGGATTGTATGTGTGGACAGATTTTATTGCCATACTACTGATCAGTGATTACTTCATTGTTTATGTTTGCTCTATCATGTAGTAGCTTCCTCATTCTCTTGCATGATTTGGTTATGGCTGGTGTCCACCATGCCAGATTCCTGCGTGTATGGTATTGTGTCTTGTTTTAATTTAGGATTGCATAATCCAAGCATTCCTGGCAGTGTTCATGGAATGGCTGTATTACAGGTTCTGAGGTGTGGCCCATATTTTGCACCTGCACAGGACCTTTAATGGATTCCACATCAGTTTGGAGGAGTGCAAATATTGCTTAACACATGTTTTCCACTGTGGTTTTCTGGCCAGGGACTGTGGTCAGGATTTGTATAGCCTGTGTGATTACTCTATGGTCTGGTTTTACCAGTGAGCAATACACTTCTCATCTTGCCATCCAGTACCCATGTTGCTGATTATCACATCCAGTATGCTTACCCCTCTTGTGGGAGTGGTACGTTGTTTCTGGGCCTTTTGGTTTATGGATTCTATGAACTTTTGTCCTACACTGTTGGAGCTAGTATAATGCTCCCAGTCTATGTCTGGGTATTTTCAGTCACCCAATATAATGTGGTTTGGAGGACTTGATATATTCATGTATTCCAGCATAGGACAGGTGCAGTTCCTGGTGTTGGGACAGTAGTCTGTAGCAGGCTATAAACTGGGGGGCAGTTTTAGCCACTGTTACTTGACCATGGCTAGTCCATGCTGCTTTTGTTGTGGTACCAACATGGGGTGTGGTTATCCTTGACAATTCTTGCTAGTCACCCTCCTTTTGTAGCTTATTCCATGTTTTGAGGCTGTACATCACAGTATGAGGTGTAACCTGGTAGTGTTAGGGTGCTGTTGTGAGCCTTGACTCAGTTTTCTGTTACAGCAGATATCAACATTCTCCACACTGGGTGAGTTTAGACTGCATGCATCTTGCTGTTTCGACTTATCCCTTATCTTATTCTTATCCCTTCTGATACCTATGGAGATAGGTTTGTGTTTTGAGCCTTACCTATTCAGGGCACACTGTGGGTAACAACAGCCTTTGCCAGTATCCATACGGCCTGCACTGATAGGTGCACGCCAGTCCTAGCAGGTGGTGCATCATGTCATGCTCAGCATGTCATCCCAGACTGGCACACATTGGATCCCCTTTGACTAACTGCGATACTTCAGTCAATTATTGCACTTGATCATCTCATTGTCATGTTGTGGCATGATGCTTGGTGAGGGTAGGATGTTAGTCAGGGTCCTCAGGTGTGCATATAGTACATGGTGTTAGATTACTTAACACATAGCATTCATGCCTCAGGTGCTGCTGCAGGGCTGCCTCTGTCGGATGCGCATATTACACTTCCCTGTACATGTTTGAGAGCAGGTTGTGTCATGTTAGGCATCCCTGTTACTATATGAGTGAGTCAGAGAGGGGTATCATTCCCAGGGTTCCTACTGAGCCAGTGTATGTGCTATGCGTTGCCTCTTTGCCAAGGCCAGGGCATACTGGGCATGCCTCCTTCTGCCTACTGGGGCAGGCTCAGGTTGTTCCTCCTCCGAGTCACGCTCTGCCTGTGATGGCCTTGGCAATGGTGGGGGGCTGTTTGGCCCGGCCCTATGCTGGTCCTGCTGCAGCTGTTTTCGCAAGATCATATTATGTAGCATAGCACATACCATGACAATTTGGGTACATGTAGTTGGTGTGTACTGCAAGGCTCCACCAAATGTGTCCAGACACCGGAACCGTGACTTGAGCACCCCAAACACACGCTCTATTACATTACGTGTTTGTGCGTGTGCCTCATTATGGCGTTCCTGTTCAGGTGTGTGTGCATTTCTGATGGGTGTCATCAGCCACGGCTCCAGTGCATAACCTGCATCCCCCACTAGGTGTCCATGCGGGATGTCCCCATTGGCAAATGTCTGGTACAGCTGCATCAAATGCCAGATGTGGGAATCATGGTAGCTCCCAGGACAGCCAGCACACACATTCATTATTATGCCCTGGGCATCACACATGACCTGGCAGTTGATGGAGGGAAGCCCTTGCGGTTGATGTATGCCCTACCCCGCTCACCGGCTGGTGCTTTGATGCGTATGTGCGTGCAGTCTATTGCACCCACTACCTCAGGGTATTCCGCTATTTGCTGGAAGAGACGCATATTGCTGGCCAATACCTCATGGGCATTGGGGAAATATACATGATCACCGACATGTGCTGACATGGCATCCAGGAACTGGTGCAGTACCCTGGAGGCTGATGCCTGTGATATCCCCATCATATCACCAGTTGGTCTCTGGAAGGTACCTGTTGCTTGTATTCTTAGGCCAACACATACCTTGGTTTCCACTGGGATGGGTTCCCCTCTGTTGGTTCTGTGTGTGAGGCGTGGCCTGCACAGCTCCACTATTTGCTGCAGGAGGTCTCTGTCCACTCTATAGCGCTCTACTATCTCCAGCTCATGTAACCCGTGGTAGGTGACCCTGGGCCTGTACACTCTTCTCCGTCTCCTCACTGTGGGTTGTCTGGCACCATCTGCATTGTCACCACCCTCAGCAAGTCGCCTATGTCTCATTATGACAGCTATGGCAGCCCCTAACATTTCTGCTCTGAGTTCAGCTTTTTCAGTTTTCACTTCTGATAACTTAACTCCTGTCTTGCAGTGTCTCTTGAGAGAAACATCCTGCACTGCTGTTTGCAGAGTTTTAAGTGCTGGGCTGGGCTACTATTCTGCCTGTGTAATTGCCTGCATCTAATTGTTTTCACCTGCTAGCTCCAGCAGTATTCCCTGCTAGCTTCCTACTAAATCTGTTGCTTCCTTTTTCCTTTCTGTTTCCTCAGGGTGGAGCCATGTGTAAACCAGCAGAAACACGCTCACAGTGGCTTACACATGCGCACACATACTTACACGGTTCAGAATCTGCTTATTCAGATTAAAACGCGTGCACGCCCGCGCAAACAGTGTTAAACATCTCCCAACACGCTCCCACATGCTCAGTCTGCCTTACACGCGCGCACACTGCCTTACTCGCGCTTCATGGCGTACACACGTGCGCATACACATCCAGCAAGAAACTTTGGTGTAGGCAACAGTGTACACCTTCCATTTCTTGACTTTCTCATGCTTAGTTAGTGGCACACCTCTTTCCATGATATCTGTCTGACATCTGTCATGTAACTCTGACCTCCAATGAACTGCATTTCTTTCTACCATTCCCCCCTGTGATGTCACCTATCTCCTACTCTGTTCCTCCCCCTTCTGTAACTCTTACACTACTCAGACAGTGCTCATTTGCTATGTGACAGTGGAATTCAGTATCCTTACACTCATTTGCATCAGATTGCCTACTAATGCTTAGTTACATGTCTTAGACTCAGCTTCCCCCCTTAGCAACCACTACACGGTGGCCATGTTGGTTTTGGTCTGCTGGTCCCTGCGTTGACATTCCATGTATTGCATAAAACCTACATTTGTAGGTTTAAAACCTTCGTTTTTATGTTTTATACAGCGCAGCCCATTTGCGCGGGGCTGCGCTGGGTTTAAATATATATTTTTAATATATTTGCATCAGGTTACGTTGCCAATGGCCACATACTTTGCCATTGGCATGCTGCCTGACACATATGCACCCTTTATTTGGAGCTGACATGGCTCCATTGCAGTTTTTGCAGAAACGTAATCAGTTGTCAACTGAGTACATTTCTGCAGCTAAAACGGCTCTTACACGGGCTGTTCTGGGCTTCCTGGATCGCTAATCATCCTCATTTGCATGCTATTCGGCTGCAAGTGAGGTGATTAGCTTATCCACGCCCACTCCGTGTAAGAGCCGTTTTAGCTTGTCTCTTACACGGACTTTGGGCTGTTCCTGGATCGCAAAGGCTGCATGGAGTCTTACACTACTCTTAGACTCCGTGCAAGCCTTCGTGAATCCGGCCCAGAGAGTGTGTGTGCATGCATATATATGTGTTCATGCATGTGTGTGGAAGTGGTGGGGGAGATGGATGGGTAATTGGAGGGTCTGTAACACAATATCAAAACATATTTTCAAGCGACACTAAGCAATGGAGCCTTAAATTAAGTCAGTATATAAAAAAACAAACAAAAAAAAAAAAAAACAAACGATCAAAAAAGAACCCACAGCAGTGAAACTTGAGGAAGTCGCTGTTATGCTCAAAACCCAAACCCTGTCACAATTACTTCTTTTATAACATGGTTAAAAAGTGTTTATTTGCTAACTGGTAAAGGAAGTGGTCTATGACAGAGTACCCACCCAGATAAGACCTACACAGATACAACATGATAATACTACCAGTCTGGTAAGTGGAGGTCAGGACTGAACCTTAGACCTCAAATCTATGCATAGTGACATAAATCAGTGAGCTGATAGTATTTATCCCTTTTACTCTTGTTTATTCCTGCAAGTTTATGACTGTAACCATACAGTGGAACAAGGCCAGAAACTATTTTCCATTAAAAAAGTCAGATTACAATTAAAGGGAGAAAATGCAAGGAAAATAGTTGCAATGAAAGAACATGTCTGTTATCATTGAACAAACATTTTTGTCTCATTTAACATTTAGAGATACCATAAGATTCTGATGAAGTCTGTAAATGTTATGAGATGAAAGTACTTAATTGTATTAAAGGTCCTTGTTTACATCAGGTGCATTCAGGGGAATTATACCTTTAAGTTTAGCCAGGGTAATTTCATTGATGCAAGCAAAATCATGAATAATTGCTTAAGTAATTAGAGTATATAAAGGAAGTTACATCATAACTGAGTGACTCTGATGAAGCCAATTCATGTTTCTTGATGAAAGCGCTTAGTAGGTTTTACTTTGACAGTATTTAATGTTAAACTTGTGCTTCATGGAAATAATGCCTTGGTGGCTTGTTTTTTTATTTTTATTACTGTTTACAAGTTTTTGAGCCATTTGGCTTGTCTTTTGTTATATGTCATGTATATAAAGATATTGAGCATAATAGGAAGCCATTTTATAGATATGTAAGATATGGAAGGAGTAAAGACATGCACATTGATAAACTGCATAGATTCAAAAATGTATTCTCAGACACAACAGATTATAGATATGTTTACAAAATCTTATGCAAAACATGTTGGCTCCACAAAGGGAGTGATAAGTTATCCTAGTGATATCCAGGTAACCTCAGATGCTGAAATCAAATTAGATTATGTTGAAAAAGAGCTATGCAAACTATATCCGAACAAAGCACAAGAAGGAGACAGAATTAGTAATAATGACCCGAGAACACTTCAGCAAGAACTTATACTACCATTATATCTTTTATTTACTAGGTCATATAAATATGGAGAGATTCTTCAAGATAGGAGACATGAGCTTATTAAATCTGTATTTAAGGGAAAGGGGGGGTAGGACAAACCCAGAGTCGTACAGACCCTGTTGTAGAAAAAATAATGGAGACTATACTATTGGATACGTTATTGTCAGAACTGGAAAGGTTGGGAGTTGGAACCATATATCAGCATGCATACGTTAAAAACAGATCTATTATGACCTGTAACATGATGTTCTATAACAATATGCTAACAGCTATGAATGAAACATTGTGCTGAGATATAATTTATGTATATTTAACTTCAGCATTTGACATGGATGCCGCGGTGGTGCAGCAGTAGCATTGTTACCTCACAGCAAGAGGTTCTCCCGTTCGATTCTCGGCTGGAGTGCGGGGAGTGCCTTCTGTGTGGAGTCTGCATGTCCTCCCCATGGTTGGGTGGCATTCGAAAGACATGCATAAATGGGCGTGCCTTCGTTGAAGGTTGGACGTTGAGCTGGCACCTCGGCGTTTGTGAAAATCTACTGCCAATCATTAGCGGACTGGAGTTCCGATGTGGCGACCCCTAACCGTAAAAAGCCGAAAGACAACAACATTTGACATGGTCATACATAAAACACTGATCAATAAATTAGAACAACTAGGTATTGATGTACTCTTGATAAGATGGATAGCTGCATGACTTACAAACAGGGCATGGTAAGTTTCATACAGCAATTGGAGAGGAAATTCTTGGTTGCAGCCAGGATGTCCCACAAGGCCCTGTCTTATTTGTTTAGATTAAATCTTTCAGACCTATCTTTTTATCTGAGGTGCTCTACAGTCTGTATGTAGATGACAAAGTTGGGTAAATTGATTATAAGTGTTACAGATAGAGCACGTTTGCAAAAGAACTTGACTAAATTGACCATTTAGGCACAGAAGAATAATATTCTGATAAATACATAAAAAAACTAAACATATGAGATTTGGGAGACATAAATTGAAAGGTGAATTTTTAATACAGCACACAGTGATTGAAACCGATTTTTCTAATCATATCAACCAATTGGTTAATGATAGCTATAGAATTATATATAGGTTGTATAAAAAGATTTATAATGTCTAGGAAATCAGAAATTATGACATCTTTGTTTGTTAATTATAGACCCAAACTTGAGTATGGAATAACAATATGGAAACCTTACAAAAAACAAGCATGAGTAAATTGGAAATAGTACAGTAGAAATATATCAAGGGTATCCATGGATGTGAAAATTTAAGTTTAATACTGAAATACTAAGCTACCTGAACCTGTACAGTGTCTCATATAAATATTTAAGAGGAGATCTTATTCAGATATATAGGACATTTAGAGACAACTACCTCTGGGTTGTTTCGGGTTATCAAAAAGTACTAGAGAATCATCAGACAACTTATGTAGAAGATTCTATAGGAATGAGAAGTGCACTAATTGGTTCTCTGAGAGAGAAGCCGATGCATGGAACAGACTACCAAATTACATTAAAACAAGCACCAGTTTAGATATTTTTAAGAACAGCTTGGACATTTATTATTGGAACAATTCTTTTGATATATTGGCAGACTAGAAAGGCATTAATCCCCATGCCTGATATAATTTGTATGTATGTATGTATGTATATGAATGAGTATGAATAGCAGGCATCTAAGACACTGAGGCAGCCTCTGAGAGACATCATTGCATTTATAAATAAGGAGGGGAAGGTGCTGTTTTAGCTTTAGATATGAGACTGCAGCCAAACAGGGAGCAATCTGGTATATTTAGGAAAGTTTTAGTTGTAGCAGCTGCTTCATCACTATTGGTAGCTCAGTTTATTTGCTATCTGTGTGTAATTTGATGTTTATGGACAAATGAAAGACTGACATGAAACAGCAGTATGGTTCAGAGAAGTTTAGGGAATGACCATGTCTTAGGGAGTTTATAAGAGGCTGTATCCTCTGGGATTTGAAAGAAGCTGACCTTTTTGGATATAGGGGGAACATTGGGCAGAAAGTAGAAGATGTATCAAAGGCAATGTCTGGAACAAGACAGAATGCCATAACCAGTACGCAGGATGACCAGCTGAGAACACAGTGAAAGGGAAACAAATCCTGAAGCTGAGGGAACAAGGCAAAGTCAGGAAGCACGAATGACAAAAGGGCAGTATAGACAAGGTGGGGATAGTAAGCAAGGAAGAGGGAAAGATATGCAGCTAATGTAAGAGGTAGGCAATAGGATAACAAGGAAGATGATGGATTTGAAAATATAGCTGATGGGTTGCAAATAAGGAGACTGTTTTAAGTAGGATAGGTGTGCTGTGTGAGATCAGAAGTAGAAGAATCTAGACGAGCCATAAGGAAAGACATAAAGATTAATAGAAAAGGAAAAAATTAAAGATAATTGGGAAAGGAAAGATGAGGAAGAGAATGCCAAGACACTGACAGAAAAGCTGTTATACTTACATTAGGATATTTCCTTACATGGAGATTTACATGGGGAAGAAATGACAGCAAAATAGTTTAATCTGAGTAGAATCTTTACCATTGTCTGACAATGAGTGAAGTAAATCAAAAAGTTAAAAGTAGACAAAGATTGGAGGGCTGAATTTAAGACAAGTGAGACAGTGAAGCAGAGAGCAGTAGAGATGAGGGAGCCCTTATGGAAGGGGAGGGACTCTGTAGTTCTCACAGTGGTGCTGTCAATGCCTTATATGAAGGCTATTTTGGAAAAGAACAATAAACTAGACCCGGCTTCCACTAGAAATATAGGAATGAAATGACGAGGTGAGTGCAGGCAGTGTAGGTACATCTTGGACTGTTCCCACTTTACAGTTTTCAGCTATCCAAGACTGACTTCGGTTAAGGGAAGATTTGATTGCAACACAAAGAGTGTTTTTTATATTGCATGTTGTGCCTCGTTTCCAGCATTTTATGTTGGGAAGACCATTGGCCCCTTAAAGACTAAAGTGTATCAGCACATATATACAATAAGGAAAGCAAATGTGACTAATGCATTATATAAACATTCTATTGTGTGTAATAATTTTAAGAAGTTTGCTTTTAGGGTATAGAAGGTTCCCATACCAGTTAGGGGTGGTGATTGGGAACTGTAGGTTGAACAGAGGGAGTTTTTTGGCAAATTTTCCTCAATGCGAGTGTTGCTGAGGGCTGAATGAAGTTATTTCTGTTAAACCAATGCTTATGATTAAGGCAGCATCCATCATCATCATAATCAGCTCCTTTTTTCCCATTTTTTCGACAGGGGGTCGGGGTATCGTGTTAACTGTCGCCAACTCTCTCGATTCAGTGCCACACTCATGCCTGACTGTCGGAGATCTTCTTTCACACAATCCATCCAAAGATCTGGAGAGATGAAAAAGATTACAAGGACAAAACTGTTTACCTGAAACCTTGGGGCATGGCCAGCTCTGTTGTGGATAACTATTACTGAAAGGTGGATGCCACTGAAGTGGTGCATAGCAGGAAGAAACAGGGCCATGTTTCAGGGGAAAGCCTCCCAAGAAGATTGAAGAGGTAGAGGAGAAATGGGACAAACAATGGATGAATACTGGCAACTCCCACGATACATACAATTACAGCAACAGTCACCAGTTTTGACTCACCAATTCCAGGCAGGAGTTTCAAGGCATGAATTATTGGAACAGGTGACAGCGATGGATATAACATCTAAAGAGACAGATACTTTTCCAAAACATACTGTTTTCGATTTTGGGGGTTGCATAATTTATAATTATTCCAGGTTGGACATTTTTCCTGTGTATGGGACTTTTTTCCAAAAGGGGTTCAAATTTATACCTACTAGCAGATCTAATGTTGATTATCTTACAGAATTGAAATTATTTACGAGAAACTTGAATTTCAAATGTATGTTCCCAGATAATGTTGTTGGTTCTTAACGAAAGAATTGTGTAAAAGTAGCGTTTTTAATCCACACCTAGACCCCCCATTGCACTATTCTAACAGGCTGTGGAAATTCTATTAGGGAATGGTGCACGGGGTGTAAACCAAAGTTTTATAACTTATCACACAATGAAAGGAAGCTCCTGAATATGCTTTCAAATGACTGGAGTATAAGGGTTATGAAACCTGACGAGGGGGGTGGGGTGGTGATCATGTAAAAGCTTTTGTACTCATCCAAGATGATGGAGTATTTGAATAATGGGGAATATTTTACTGATGTTTCTCATAATGAATTTAATATAGCTTATCATGCTATTGATTTAGAAGTGGAGGTTATATTTGTCTCTTGTGATTTGCCCCCAAAGGTTAGAGAATTCTTTTTGGTAAAGAAACCCAGGCCCTAGCACCACCCGAAGCTCTATACCCTCTAACTACGCCGGAAGTTCTGCTGGCTCTCTCCTTATATTTCACCTCAATATAAGAAGCATTAATAACAAAGTTCACAACTTACATGCGTTGCTAGCTACCCACTCCCCTGACATTATGTGCCTATCGGAAACATGGCTTAAACCAAGCACCAAGGATGAAGAAATTATCCCACCCGGTTATAATATTCTTAGGGCTGACCGGTTAACTAAAAAGGGTGGGGGAACAGCTGTTATATTTAAAAATTCACTGAACGTCATAAGGAATCCACTCCAACCCCCTAAGGTCTCCAACCTAGAACTGATTGCCCTAAAACTATGCTTAAACAGTCAAAAAAGCATTAACCTTGTAGTAATCTATATACCACCAGGAAAGAACTTAGAAAACCTAGAGCAAACCCTCAGCTGGTTAGCCACTAATTTCCCTCAAGAAACCATAATACTAGGAGACTTCAACATTGACTGGTCCCTCTACTCCAAACACATAAATCCCCACCCTATCAACCTATATGGGTTCTCCCAAAATATTCTATCTCCCACTAGAATAGGAAACACTCAACAAAAAGAGAGTATTATTGACTGGATTCTTACCAACAAGGGTAAAAACAACTATACCATCGGGACCCTTCCCAACGACCTTAGTGACCACCTTATTACTTATATCAGAAAACTCAAATGCCCACCTACTAACCTCCCCCCAACCAGACTAATTAGAAACAACAAGAAATTTGTCCCTAACCAATTTCTTGCAGAACTCAAATCTTGTAATTGGTCCATCCTAAAAACTTTATCACTAGAAGAGAGCGTCTCTTATTTTAATGACACTTTCCTTAAGATACTTGACTCCCACGCCCCAAAGCGACTTATCAGAACCAAGGTACGAATTGCATCTTGGTTAACAGGAGACACCAAAACTAAAATTAAACTTCGGGACCAAGCCTGGAACAAATGGAGAGCTACCAAATCTCCCCTAGATCGCATTAAGTTTCAACAGCTTAGAAACTTAACTAAAACTGCCATTACTACAGATAAAAAACACTATTTCTGTCACCTCCAGGATAAACATCAGCATAACCCAAAGAAATTTTGGGCTGGATTCAATAATCTCCTCCATCCTGGCAAATCCACCACTCCCACCCCTGAGAAACTCATTGGGAAACATCCAGAAGTAATAGCCAACACCTTTAACTCTTTTTACCGAGACTATTCAATCACTAGCCAGTCAACTTTCCTCTACCCCCACCAGCAACCCTAACTAATGACCAAGACCACCCCTCCTTTAACTTACAGCCAATATCTAACTCCTATATACGTACCCTTCTGAAAAAGCTCAAACCAACCACCCTGGCGGTGGACCAACTCCCAGCAGACTACTTACAAATCGCATCAGATGCCATAGCATACCCCATATCAATCTTGATTAACAGAACCATAGCTGAAGCTACCATTTCCTCTATTTGGAAAATTTCCTATATCATCCCTCTTCACAAAGGCGGGACCTCTACAGACACATCTAACTACAGACCCATTGCTATACTGTCTCCACTAGCCAAAATTATGGAACGGTGTGTTCATAAACAGCTCATAAACTACCTCACCCTAAATAGTCTATTGTCCCACACCCAGCATGGTTTTCGCCCCCATTATAGCACAACCACTGCCCTTCTCTCTTTCGTGGACTCACTCAACAGCAACCGTAACAACAATTTAATATCCTCCGCTCTCTTTCTTGACTTGTCAAAAGCCTTCGATATGGTCAATCACCAACTCCTGCTCCACACCTTGAAAACACTACGTCTTAGTAACCTCGCTATCAGCTGGTTCAATGCTTACCTCACTGGTAGAAAACAAGCCGTCCAATGGCAAAACAAGCTATCCGATCTACTCCCAAATAACATTGGTGTTCCCCAAGGCTCTATACTTGGTCCCCTTCTCTTCTCTGTCTTTATAAATGATCTTCACTCAGTCATCCCTAGAACCTCTTGTATTCAATATGCAGATGACTCCACCCTGATCTGCTCAGACATCTCCCTCACCAAACTCCAAGTTTCAACCCAGCAGTGCTTTACTATAGTTGAAAAATGGTTCTCAGATTTAAAACTCTTACTAAATCCTACTAAAACCAAGTTACTGCTATTTTTCCCTCTGCATCCATCGCCAAGGTAAAGAACCTCCAAACGCCAACAACCCTACTTTCCACGTGATCTCTACCAATGGAACCATCATAGAGCCTGTCTCCCACACCAAACTACTTGGTGTGACCATCGACCACAAGCTCAAATTTGACATACACATCAGCTTAACCATTAACTCTGTCAATAAGAAACTAGGCTCCATGTACAGAATAAATAACTTCCTAACCCCACACACCAAACTAACTATAGCTCGCACCCATCTCCTTTCAACCCTCCTTTATGCCTCCCCAATATTTTCATTCCTCAACAAGACTGAGCTAAATAAACTTTCTACAGCTTATAACCATAAAGCCAGATTCATAACAGGGACGCCTTATCGAACCCACCACTGCCTAAATCTAAAGGCACTTGAATGGTTAGAACTGCCCAATATTCTCAAAATCAACCAACTCACTGAGGCATTTAAGATAATTAACCAACCAGACAACACCCCCTCACTTAATAAAATACTTACCCCTACTCCAACCTAACCTGCCTCAGATCTTCTAAAACTGTCCGGTACAAACCGTCAAATCTAATAACTCTGGAGGTGATGCTCTCTACACCAACTCCATTGGTAGGCTTTGGAACTCCCTCCCAACCAGCCTAAGAATTATTACCTCACTCAACCAATTCAAAAACACCTCAAAGAATTCCTCAAGTCACACTGGCTGTGCCCCTGTACCAAACCTGACTAACAAAAAGTCCAGGCCTGTACCACCCCAGAATTTCACCACTTCCCTCTAGGACGACAATTGCAATTGAAGCATGTGAGATTATTTACTTAAGTTCTGTGCCTGTTTTATATAGTGTGTAAAGCCTGTTTTATATAGTGTGTAAAGCCAATTGTTGTATTTTTATTCTCTATTTCAACTACATGTATAGCCAATTGTTTTATTTTTATCTCTATTTCAAATATATGTAAAGCCTATAGTAATTTTTATTGTCTTAGCATCTATTATGTTATCTGTACCTTCTTCTTGGAGCTTTTCTCCCCGGGCCTCTACTGAAAATGGACATGTATCCAGCTAGACTAGCCCGGTAAACAAATGTAAAATAAATAAATAAAATAAATAAAATAATCCAGGCAATATTCGGGATACCTAAGATCCATAAGTCCATCATGGATCCCCCAATCAGGCCGAGTGTGGTGTCAGGGGGTTCAAAGACTGAACCATTTGCAAAGTTTGCTGATTAAAATTTAAAGAATTTTGGGGCTGACAAGAAGCATTTATTAAAATATTCATGGCATTTCTTAGAGACTATAGCTAAAATTCCCTTTTGTGCTAATGACTTAATGGTAATGGTGGATATTAAGGATTTATTTTTGGTAATATCACATGAATTAGTGCTTCAGTGATTTCATGAGGCTATGGTTATGAGTATAAAATTACAAAATGATGAGATCAACCTAATACATCAATGTATGGAAACTGCTTTAGTGAATAACTTTGCCTGCTATGAAGGTGAATATTTCAAGCTATTTAAGTCGGTGGCAGTGGGGGTGGCATCGGCTCTAATTTTTGTAAATATGGTTTTATAGCATTGGGAAATAAATGTTGTATTTGGTTCATCTTTTTCTTTAAAGATATTATCTTACTTACGGTTTGATATTTTTATTTTGTGGAGAGGGGCCATTGATGAATTGGAGGACTTTATTGCACATTTGACTAGCTCTACTAACTTTTTAAAGTTTACATACCAGGTTAATGATTTTTCTGTCAATTATCTGGACATTAACTATACAAAAATATGCGTTTGGAAAACTTTGAATCTAACATTTACCGTAAGGACACGTTCTCTAATGCCTATTTACATTATGATAGCCAGCACCCTAGATGACAGAAGAGGAACATGGTTAAGGGACAGTATATTAGATTAAGTAGATTGGTCTCAAACAATGACATTTTTCTTGAGAAGGCTCAGAAACTGAGTAAGATGTTTAGCGATCATGGCTAATCCCAAGAGTTACTGGATGAAATGTTGGGATGGGTGGTTGAGGGTAGACATACTGGGTACATTCCCCTTATGCATTCTAAGAAGATTGCTTGTAATAATGCAAGGGATATTTCAGTAGTGAATCCCTCTCAAGTTTTTGTGATGGAATATAATAGGAATGTTTTTTCCCTAAAGAAGTGTATTAGTCATTGGAGTACTGTCTTTGGTACACTTGGCATGTTGAATTGTTTGGGTGAAGATCCTAAGTTTGTGCTAAAAAATAGTGGCAACCTGAAGGCTGTTTTGGAAAAGAACAATAAGGTGGATCCTGTTTCCACTAGAAATCTAGAAATGAAATGAGTCGGTGCATGCAAATAGTGTAGGTACATCTTGGAGGGTTCACACTTTTCAGTTTTCGGCTATCCAAGGTTGACTTCAGTTAATGGAAGATTTGATTGCAACACAAAGGGAGTTGTTTATTTTGTATGTTGTGCCTCTCATCCAGCATTTTATGTTGGAAAGACCATTGCCCCTTAAAAACTAGAGTGTATCATCAGACACACACACACACACACACACACACACACACACACACACACACACACACACACACACACACACACACACACACACACACACACACACACACATATATATATCCATACCAGTTAGGGGTGGTGATTGGGAACTTCAAATTGAACAGAGGGAGTTTTATGGCAAATTTTGCTTAATGCAAGTATTGCACTAGGGCTGAATGAAGTTATTTCTGTTAAACCAATGCTTATGACTAAAGCAGCATCCATTTAATTTATATGAAATTTTTATATTATTTTAAGAATTACCCAGTATTGCTAGGTAGGTTTTACATTTTGCACTATTTATTGATTTGTTGCATATTGTTTTAAACATAGTTTCAATGTAATTTTGATGTATCAGTAAAATGTGTTAGTTAGTTTAAGATTTTATACTGTAATGGGTTATAGATGTATGTATCTCTTTAAGGTTAGTAGTTCTGTTTTTGGCATGTATTTAAATGGAGGATGTAATTTTGGATCACTTTCTGAAGAAGTTCTTTATTATTTGGAATGGAAGCACGTAAACATAAATTAAAGTTTTGTTTGTGGCATCTTGGGCTGTGTTTTATTTGTTTTGGTTGCTATAGTATGCTGCTATTCATGGTTTTGGTTACTCAGTGCCTTATATGGAAAGGGAGAGTTAATAATTTAGTGACTGGATGATTAATACTAAAGAATAGCCAGTGGTTGAAAAATACATTTGAGGATTTGAAGGTATATACCAGAGATGCTCTATAGCAAGGTGTTGGAAACTGACTGGAACAGTCTTTTAAAGCAAACACCCTTTTTGTCTGAAATGGGGGGGGGGGGGGCATAATAACAAAAAATACTATGGGGCCTGATAATTTGCCTTAATGGCTAATAAATAGCATCTGACTAGCTCTACTAACTTTTTAAAGTTTACATACCAGGTTAATGATTTTTCTGTTAATTATCTGGACATTAACTGTACAAAAATATGCGTTTGGAAAACTTTGAATCTAACATTTACCATAAGGACACATTCTCTAATGCCTATTTGTATTATGATAGCCAGCACCCTAGTGGCACTCATCCTTAAATTAAGATTTGTCCCTCACATATGACAAATTGTAGTGGTGATGCTCCTACACATGGGGGGGGGGGGCTCTACAACTGACCTGGGAAACTATAGATCTGTTAGCCATGCAATACATAATACCCAACCTCGTTAAATTTAACATAACAAACCTTAGATGGAGAGACTCATATGAGATTAGCTTTCTGCAATGGAGATCTTGCCTACTCAGCTTAGTTCTTCTTCAAGAAGGTCACACAGACTGTGGACAATGGTCACTCTTTCCATATGGCTTACTTGGATCTAGCCAAAGCATTTCACACTATACCCCAAGATGGCATCGTAATCAAGCTACATGCATTAAAAGTAGATCCATTTTTGGTGTGGTGAATAGTTATTTTACTGAAAGACAAAACTCACATAGTTAAGGTGGGAGATACCTTAACTAATGTTAACTAATGTTGTGCCCCAGGCCTTGGTACTGAGCCCCTCCTTTTTGGCATCTTCTTCTTTGATCACCAGACCATGAATTGGGATGTTTGGTTAACTAAGGTTGCAGATGACTGCATGCTGGGCATTATTGTCAAGTGTTGTATAAAATTGCTTTCAAAAACCCTTGAACTCACACCAAACTCTAGTAAGGTCTCAGATTTTGGTGTGTGGCATGTCAACCCTGTCTCTGAGCTTAAACTTTATTTGAACTGGTTTAACACCTTTTAATGCACTGAAGAATTATTTAATTAACCACAAACCATAGTTTTAAATACCTAACATAATTCTTTCTTCATTTGCATTACCTGATGGAGACGTTACCTTGGCTTTATCAGGTGGCATTCCCTTGTATGAAAATCTGAAACAACAGAATTCCAAGAGAGCTAATCACATTCAGAGTTTTCTTTCCTTAGTGCTAATTTAACTTCTTTAAGGCTTTCCAGTATATTTCTGATCATGCCATGCTCCTTTTTTGTTTTGCCAGATGCAATTACATAATTTTTTGAAACCAATCACCCAAAGCAGTTACTGATAAGTAAATATCCAAAGGAAGCAGACACTGACAGCATGTATGCAGCACAATTCTTCACATTCTTCATACCTTGCATAACCTGCTGTATTACACTTTTGGAGCTGAACATATAATACAGATCAGTTTGCTATCTGTCAGTAACCCTGCCTAAAATCAGCAGTGTTGTACTGCTTCGCTTCTGCATGCAAGTCTAGCTGGTGGCAGGGGCATAGCATTATTTTTGTAGTAATGGAAACTGAAGTATAAGCGCGCGCACGTGTGTGTGTGTGTGTGTGTGTGTGTGTGTGTGTGTGTGTGTGTGTGTGTGTGTGTGTGTGTGTGTGTGTGTGTGTGTGTGTGTGCATCTGTGTGTGCATCTGTGTGTGTGTGTGCATCTGTGTGTGTGTGTGTGTGTGTGTGTGTGTGTGTGTGTGTGTGTGTTTGTGCACGCATGCATGTGTGCATCCGTGTGTGTGTGTGTGTGTGTGTGTGTGTGTGTGTGTGTGTGTGTGTGTGGGTATGGGTGTGGTGCATACACGATATGCATCTATCTACCTACTTATTTGTGTGTCTATATGTACATGTGCATAAATATAGATACATAAGCAAGCACATATATCACTTGGTGTATGGTATTGAACATTATGTGGATAAATCAATGGAATTATGAGTTATAAAACATTCAATGATTTTCAAAAACTAAATATATTACTGCAGTGTAAGGTGAGAAAAGAGCCCCAGAAAATATGCAGGTGTGCTCTGAAAACAGTGAAAAACATGTATGAAATGAAACCAATACACTTGGCATATTTACATCACATGCACATAGACGCACACAAGTATTATTATCTTCAGTGATCTTTAAAATGCTACTAAGTTAATGGGAACGTGATACCATCTGTATATGCCTTATCTGGTAAACATGTCTGGGTACTGTATTTTCTGAAAGGTTTGCTCCAACTTCTGTCTGGGTAGTGTATTTTCCTGAAAGGTTTGCTCCAACTTCCCAAGCTGTCAGCTAGTGAAAGTATTCCTGTATTGGCTATACTTTCTCGTAAGCCTTCTCTGCTCGGAATCACTGCCAGATGAAAGGCATACACTGTTCTCGCCATCCTTTTCATCTGTAGTGAGCTGCAGCTCCTTACTTCCTTTAGGAAAAGATCATCATCCACAAACAACTCTTCCTTTACTTCCTCCTTTTCCTATGTGAGAGTCAATATCCAGCCATAACTTGGCGACCAGCCTAAGACCCTTTTCTTCCCAGAACTCCCTTAGTGGTAGGGTGCATTCTCTCTGTAAGACTTAGTCCAGCTAATACTTACTGGAGGAGCCTGGATGATTTTCAGAGTTATCACATCAGGTTGCATTGGATGGCCTATGTTTGCTCACTTTCTGCCATGAGTCATTAAGTCCTGGTGTGGAATCCATAAACTTGTTTCCAGGTTCATATAGTTAGCATAGCTTAAGAGGTAAATGTAATTTACCATCAAAGGAAAGAATAACTTTCTTTGAATTACAGACCCATCAGCCTAACTAACCTGATCTGCAAGGCCATGGACTGGATTATCATGGATCTCATTAGTAGGTTCATTGGTAACCTCCAAATATTTGACCCCACACAGTTTGCCTTTGTCAAGGGAAAGCTATGTCTGTTAAATCTGGTCGACTTATTTGAGACAGTCACCAAAGCCATGGATGAGGGTAAGATTGTGCACACCTACTACCTTGACCTGGCCAAAGCCTTCAACACTATTCCCCTCTCAGGCATAATAGATAAACTCTCTCAGCTAGGCATCAATCCATATGTTACCACATGGGTAGCAAACTGGCTCACTGATAGAACCCACCTAATCAAAATAGGGGAAGCCACCTCAAGCAGTAGACCTGTAACGAGTGGCATACCCCAGGGATAGGTCTTAGGGCCTCTGTTATTTGGGATATACTTCTCTAAGGTGCAGGCCAAAACCAGTGGGCTATGGCTGACCAAGTTTGCAGATGACTGCAAGCTGGGTGTGGTTATCAATTCCCCAAGTGATGTGGACGTCCTCCAAGAGGGTCTCACCCAAACAAATGACTGGTGCCAGAAACATGGCCTCAAGCTGAATGCCAAAAAATGCATCATCATCCCCTTGGGAAAGAGTGATGTCCCCACATATTATCACATTAATAATAACGTCCTAAGTACGCAATCAGTCATGAGGGATTTGGGCATCCAGGTTGACAGCAACCTGACTTGACCACCATGTTGTTTCCATTGTACAGAAAGCTTTCTACATGGCCCACCTCATAAATAAGGGTATCTCATCCAGGGATAAGGAGGTCATAACATCCCTGTATTCTTCCCTTATAAGATCAATTATTGAGTACAATGCCCCCTTTGGAATGTACCTCACAAAGCACATGCAGCAGCTGGAGAGACCACAGAGGTTCCTCACCAGGAGAATCCAGGGCCTCAAATGTCTACCCTACACAGATAGGCTAAAAGTCCTGTCCCTGTAGTCATTTTCATACAGACTTATCAGAGGTGACCTCTGTCTGGCATACAAAGCAATTTCAGACCACGCCTTGATGGGACTGCTGCATATCTGCAAGTCAAGCTTCACTTGAGTAATAAATGATAAATAAACAGAGATCTCTCAGGGATAGACTTCCTGAGGCTTTTTCTTCTAGAGAAGGGCATGACTAACAACAAAGTGATTATGATCACCATGCTGATGGAATTAGTGTTAGAAAATAATGTATTTTTATATGGTGATGGCTATTATCTGCAGACTTCAGGGGTAGCGATGGGTACGTCATGTGCCAATTCTTATTCAAACCTTATACTAGCCTACTGGGAATCTATGTATATCTTTGGAAATTAGTTTTATTCACAGCACCTCAAGTATTATAAACGTTTTGTGGACAATGTGTTTTTTGTTTGGAGTGGTGATGTTACTATCTTAGATGAGTTTTTAAGTTACATCAACAACACCACATCTTTTCTTAGGCTGACTGGGGAGAGATCATGTCACCAGATTGACTTCTTAGATGTTAACATCAGGAAGCATAATGGGTGTTTCACTACCAACATTTACAGGAAACCCTGTAGAAAGAACACATACTTACATCGTGATAGTATGCACCCTCCCCACATACACAAGAACATTGTTAAGAATCAAGCAGCACGCTGTTCACGCCTAACAAGCGATGATTCAGCATATAGGAATGTATTGATAGGCTTAGATGCTGACTTTAAATCAAGGGGTTACCATGACAATGATTTGATAGTCCTGCAACAAACAGAACACAATGAAGAAACAAGACCCTACATTAGGATAGCAACTAGTGAGCAGGTGAAACAAAGCAGGCCATTTACTAGAAGTAAAAAGAGAATGGTACTTTCATATACCAGTAAGAATAAGAGTATTACTAATGTCATTGGAAAGAACTGGGGTATCCTACAGTTGGATGATAGGCTTAGAGCACTTGTAGGTCCTCACCCCAGTTTTTCCTACAAGAATACTAGATCTTTAAGGAACATGTTATGTTATGAAAGGTGACTTCAAGATCAACCACTCACTGTTAGAATGGGTACCTTTCCATGTCGCAGTTGCAATCAGTGCAAATACATACTGGGCAGGAATAACTTTAGGCACCCGGACACAGGTGTGCTATATAAATTCGATCATTATGCAGACTGTAGGACAAGGAACATAGTTTATTTAGCCATCTGCACCAAATGCCAGGCTTTCTATGTCGGTATGACGAATAGAACGTTGAGGGAAAGGGTTAGAGAGCATTTATATGCGATCAACAGGGAGAATGACAGGAACGCACTGGCTAGACATGTTCTATCACAAGGCACCACACACACCTTTGAGTTCTTAGTTATTGAATTGATACACACCACATTGAGATTAGGCAATGTAAGTAACTTCACTGAAAGGGAAGAATGTAAATGGATCATCAGAATGAAAGCAGATGAAGGACATGGCCTCAATGAGAGGGTTACTTTGAAACCCTTTCTAGTCAGTCGTCGTCTTAAGCATTAGCAGTTATTTATTGCTATACCTTTGGCTTTTTCAAGTTTCTTGGTGTTAGTAAGAATATGTATTTTAGAAGTTTTCAGTAGTTTCATACACTTGAAATGTTTTTATTACATGCTGTTTTTATATGCTCTTGTATTTTTAAATATTTATATGCTATTTGCCATCTGAAATGTTAATAACAGTTATAATCTATTACTACATCCATTTTAATGTCAATGTTGAATTTTGAAGTTTTAATTTTCACAATATAAGTTTCTGACTTTTTATCTATTCAGAAGTTTCTGACTTTTTATAGTTATGTATTCGTACAAAGGCTTTCATTGGTTAACTGTTTAATTGATAAGTGTTTAAATACAGAAGTGATGAAGTGTTTTATTAAAGTCTGAAGAAGCGTCCAGAGTAGACGTGAAAGCCCTAACAACCCATGGAATAAAGTTCTTTTGCTGTTCAAGTATAAACATTTTTTATTGATTTTTGCTTTTTTGGTTGATGGTTGGCTTTGATAGTCGTGGAGTACCTGCACCTTGATATTGACATGACTTCACTTGAGTAACCTGCATGTGCAACCTCATCCTGGTCTGTGACATCAATAGGACTTGTTGGTGGGACAGATTTGTGTCCCAGAGACTCCCCCAATTGTGAAATAGACTCCCTCTCCACATCAAGCAGAGTACCTCATTATCCCTTTTTAAGCGCAACCTGGACAACTGGATGGGAAACAAAAATAAACCCCGGCATTCCATCTGTGTCCCTGCTGGACAGGGGCTTTGGGTGCTGACTTGGCTAAACTCTTGGCTAGGCTAATAAGGGCCTCAGGGCCAATAGCCTGGTAACTTCCTATGATCATAGGATCCTATGAACCTAGAAGGGAGTTGCCACAGGGTGAAAATTACATAACTCATTTAGAAACTGTTTCTCTTCAGAAAATGCAATTGTATTGTAATGGTTATAACTCTGTCACTGGGGAGCATCCCTGCTAATGTTTTAATATTTCAAAAAATTCTACTATTTTTTGACAATACACTGTCTGCAGCTGCAAACACATTTTTAATAAAAATATAGCAGACACTTTACTGGCAATAGCAACACACTAAAAATGTGGGTTGAAATTCCTTGGACGAATTTCATAATTGCTCTGCCTGGTGTTTGCAACTATTTTTGCATTAGCTTTTATTTATGTATTAACAGTGGGGTATATTTATCAGTGATGCAATAGAAAGTTAACATACCCTCTTATTTCATTTTCAATGCAACATTTTAAATAAAAAGGAAAACACATATACATACTTTCCTTGAATACACTACGTTTCTTATGTTCACAATTTAATTAGAAGTGTCTCCCTATTTGCAAAAGGCATACGCTATGGTTCCCTGCTATGGATATCTGACAGTAAGCAATGTTCTGTGGGCATGTGCAGTGAAGAAATTGAAAACTCCAAGAGACACTGTGTAAAGTCAATGTTACCTGGCTGGTCTGCTTCACTTTGCCTAAACAAAGATAATAATACATGCTTTTTTTCAAAGAAAGCATCTATAATATCTTTGGTTCGACACTTTCTTTAAAAACGTTAAAAAAAAAGGAAAAACAAACAAACCAAAAAGCAAGATGTTGGGAATGCACAGCTTACCATTGCCCACATCCTCCCAAACTATGCACTCATGTATCAGGAATGCACAGCTACCACTACCCCCCCCCCCCCAAGCTATAAACTCATTGGTGGTAGCTTGATCTGTAATCTTTAATCATGTCTGTTGAATATTATTGCTCAGTTGTTGAAGTTCAAATGGATGAATACTAATTTGGCTGTCAAGTTTGTGGGGATGTAAAAAGGAGGAACTGCAGAAATGAGTGACTGTTATTTGTGCAAATTAAGTTTTATATAATGTAGTTAAGTAGGAGTGTGCAGAAAAACGGATGCTTGACTGAAGAGGAAGTGGTTGTGAAAATCTGCAAGATTACATTATAGCAATTATTCTATATATATGTGAGTGTTCAAAGACTAGGGTTAGAGTAAGGAGCCAGTAAGGAGATAGACTTAGTGTTGTGTTTGTTCTGTTTGTTTGTTTTGCATACTGGTATTTATTTATTTATGCATTGTTAGGGAAAGAGTTTGTAATGTGTAGGTTTGAAATTAGGGCAGGAGTAGGGTTATAGTTAGAAACAGCACACAAGTAAGGTGGTACAAACTCATGTGCTGACCCTAATCCTACCCTTATCCCTGCCCCTAACCATAACCATACATATTATGTTACTAAAACACTTTTTCTAACAGTACTAACAGTACCGGTATTCACATGATGCCTGATCTGGGTTTTGAAGCTGGGGTTTACAGACAGTAGGAGAGAAGTATTCAGTGCTTTGTGATTTGCTCTTTTTAGTAATCTGTGATTTGTGCATTTGCCATTTTTGTCTCATTTGTGTGTTGCTCTTTTGTGTTGCCAATCTTTCATGATGTATTTATTCACTTATGATGTTATTCACTGATAGAGTTGGATGTATTTCTCTGTGAACGGACCGACTTGCCACACTCAGATACATTTTGCAGCCTTTCTTAACTTGACTTATTTGGGTTAGGAAGAATAAGAGGTGAAAACTACACTAGTGGCGTAACTACTTTTATTAGTAATTCACACTTTTCTCACTTTTCTGCTTTGTTCCACTTTATTCCCCCGAGTAACTGGTTGTGTGTTTATAGGCAAATAAACTGGAAGCTCTTTTGTTTAACTAAGCATTCAAAAAATCTGACAAATCGTGACCGTTGCTATATTTGTTTTATTATTTATGGAGTTCAGAATTTATATCGCTATTAGATCTCATTGAATTTGGTTTTCACTGTAGTGAAGATCGTTGTTTCCAGCACAGACGTTGCTGCTGCACTTGCTTTTCTCTCGTATACTTTCACATTTGCCTCTGTGAATCTTTTAGTGGTTGCAGTTTTGAGCACATACTTTACACGTTGGTTTTGAAGCTCTGTATTACAGTTATTACATTTGCTGAGTCACCTGAATCGTCACAATCTCATTTCATGACTCATAATGCGTATAGTCACTGCTGACCTTTTGCTAATGGCATTTTCATATATGGTGAGCATACATGTATACTCAACGTTTTCTCTGCTATGACCATTTTCTTAGTGTAGACTATTTTGCTATGTTTATTATAACATTTGCAACATTTTCTTACTGGAGACTACTTCCTTATGTTTATTGTAATATTTGTAATGTTTTCTTACTGGAGACTAAGTCCTTATGTATGTTGTCATTTTTTTTAACATTTTCTTACTGGAGACTACTTCCTTATGTATATTGTAATATTCGTAACGTTTTCTTACTGAAGGCTACTTCATTATGTTTATTATAATATGTGTAACTTTTTCTTACTGGAGTCTACATCCTGCTGTTTATTATAATATGTGTAACTTTTTCTTACTGGAGTCTACATGCTGCTGTTCATTATAATATGTGCAACTTTTTCTTACTGGAGACTACTTCCTTAGGTATATTATAACATGTGTAATGTTTTCTTACTGGAGATTACTTCCTTATATTTCCCATTCAGTACATCTTGTTTTGAATGTGCACCGAAGAATTTCTACATGCAGTTGTTCTATGCAACAGTTTTAGTAGTCAAGATCTAGGTTACAGGTCAAAATACAGCCTCATCAAATACTACAGAGGCAAGTTCACAGAATCAGAAGTCACAAAAATGCACAAAATATTCCTACACATAATCATTTATCATATTTCTTGTAGGATTCTAGCCTCATCAATGCTCTTAAAAAGACAGAGCAAGCCTCATACCCTCTAAACAATCGAACCTACACTGAAATTCAGATATAAAGCTAACCTTAACTCTAACCCTAGGTGCAGTTCTAAATTTAATCCCAACTTTAATCTTAATTTAAATCCTAAATGTAACCCTAAAGTCACTGACTTGTGCGAATGCTGGAGCATACTGAGCTTTCATACAAATCCATTTCAACCTAATAGACACTAACAAAAATGTTCTCAGTCAGAAAACATAATGTGATGAAAACATTTTTTCTAAACATGAGCAAAGGAAATGTTTAACTGCTTGTGCTGAATTTTAGTATCCATTGGCTAAAACATGTTATGGTGGTAGACTGCAAATTGCAACAACAGGAACAATGTTTATGTGAAGGACTCTAGGAATTATAAATGAAAGCTTTACATACGAGCAGAACAAGCATGGTTTGCAGCTTCATATATAAGGTGGAAATCAGTCACTGTTTCAAGGAAATGAATAATTCTGTTGAATTGTAGTAGAATAATTACAAGATTATTTTATAAGCCAATAAACCACCTGCTTGAATCAATTTATTCTGATCAAATGTCTTCAAAAAGATGTCGTTTAAACATTAATGATTTTATTTTTGGTGTTATGCTAACAGAAACTGGGTTCTAGTTAGACATAGGGCATGTTTTTAGTCTGATAAAGTGTGCCATATAAAAGCTTACCTGACATTTATTAACATTTTATGTCCATTCCTGAACAGGCTTTTTATTTATTTATTTTTTATTATTTTTTTTTTCTTTCTTTTTATTGATTGTATGAGTGTGTTTATAGAAGTCCAAATTATTTATTTATTTATTGCCATTTGTTAACCGGGTTGGTCCAGCTGAACCAAAGGTCCATTTTCAGTGGAGACCTGAGGAGAAAAGCTCCAGTTACAATTACAGTCATTCAATAGATATTTTTTATCAGAGATGACATATAGCAACAGAATTATACAATAAAGTGAAATAATCAAATTAACAGTTTTGTAGAGGATTCAGTCTGCAATATACGGTAGCAGTGAGTAGAGAGAAGAGAGAAATTAATGTCAAGTCATCAGCATATTGAAAAAACATGACTCCTCCCTTATGCTTCTTCATGGACTTCGTGAAAAGGAGAGACAAGTAAAGATACCAACATGGATGTTTGCTAACTGGCAGGAGACAGAGCAACTGTTCTGTCAAGCTACTGCTTCACTGCAACCAGATAGGTACTTTGTAAACTGTTTTAGTATTGAAATTCAAAATATTCCTCATACCGTTGATTTATAAGGAGTGTATGATGCAGATACCAAAGGATCTGATGTAATTAAGGCATATAGCTCCAACATGGCTGCCCTTTTCTAGCTGGCTCATTGTGGTGTCATCTACCTTGATGACAGCTCTTTCAGCACCATGTCAGTGCACAACATTTTGATGGATGTTCCGGAAAAAGTATTACATTTTTGTATGAATATGGTCACTTGCTGGTCTGCTACATTTTCAAGCAGCTTGGATTAATGGACTGAGACTGTTGATAGATCTGTAATGTTTCACTAGGGTTATGTTACCTCCTTAAGAGATGGAACAGTTTTACTCTGCTTCCCTAATCAGGATGTGTTGTCTTCATTTAAATTTATTTTTATTAGTATTGTTACAAGGATAGTAATGAGCTACATGCTTTTAGCTGTGTTTACAAATGTTAGATGGAAATTGCATACCAAGAACAGCATAACTGGTAAAGTGTAAATGCACAAAAATTGTAAAAATACACTTGGGTGAAGATGAGAACCAAGTTATTCAAAACATTTAGCCATTTTAACCTGAATATCATCACCACAGACTACAGAATGCATCAGTACAGTCAGTGGTTACAACAGTTTATATAGCCTTTAAGGAACACGTGGCAATTACATAACCACAACATTTTAAACAATTACCTGAAATTCATGAAACTTGTTAACTTTTCAAAAGAGATCTAGCACATCTCCCTTTAAAAAATGCTTAGTATTAACAACAACATTAGTAAAGGCTAAATGTCTGTACTTAATTTTACACAGGAAATGATGGACAGTTTGAGGGGAGAGCTACCCTTGGTTCATTTCTTAGTTTTCTACATTTCATCAAGATGGTAAAGTCTGAGCTAAGAATAGTCTTATTAAATATATATATATATATATATATATATATATATATATATATATATGTGTGTGTGTGTGTGTGTGTGTATCTATATCCTTTAACAACAAATTCCTTGAGATCCTTGATTTGCATGCACCTGTTCGTTCAAAGAGAACCAAGGCAAAAACTGCACCATGGCTTTCTATAGAGACTAAACTCAAAATTACCCTTAGAAACAAAGCATGGGCTTTATGGCGTTCTTCTATAGACCCTCAAGATCACATTAAATACAGGCAATTCAGGAACGAAATCAAAAAATCAATTTTACAAGACAAAAAACAATACTACTGTAATTTACAGACAGTAAATCAAAATAACCCTCAGAAGTTTTGGACAGGTTTAAATAATCTACTACATCCTGGACAAACTTCAACCTCAATCCCTGCTATTACTATTGATAAAGCCCCTGAAGATGTTTCTGATAGTTTTAACCAATTCTTTACTGAGACAATTCAAGCCCTAGCTAGCCAACTACCTCCTAGCTCCCCTGGTACTGAAAGTAGCACCCCTAGAAACCTACTCGCGTTCAGCTTCCAACCAGTCGCCACTTCACTTATCCGTACCTTGATCAAAAAATTAAAACCCACTACACTTTCTGCTGATCAACTCCCTGCGGAGTACCTACAAAAATCAGCTGATGCTATTGCTTACCCGTCTCAATACTAATCAATCGAACCATAGTAGAAGCTAAAATTCCCACCATCTGGAAAATATCCTATGTAATCCCACTTCACAAAGGAGGCAGCTCTACTGAATTCTGCAATTATAGGCCAATAGCTATACTCTTTCCATAATCTTTGCAAGTGGAGAGAGTATAGCTATTGGCCTATAATTCTGCAATTATAGGCCAATAAGAAAAATTCACATGAACTCGAGTCCAACAAATGAATAACAGCTCTAAGTACACAAGTTCAACAGAATCCACTGGATAGGTGAAATAACGAGAAGAGAACTATAAAATGTTATTTATTATAAAAAAAACAATAAAATTCAAAGGTTTAGCGCTTTCATCTAAAATAACTTAGACTTCATCAGAACACAATCTATATACGTCCACTACTTTTTATACACCTTTTGAATGGATTGGTGCACCAATCACTTTCAGTCTCCTCAAACAAGTAAAAGTCTACAGGTTTAGTTTCAAAATACTAGTATACCTAGAACATAAAACCATATGCAATGCCTCATATATTAAACACATCATTATAAATATGTAACTCTCAGCATAAAGCCACCTTAATATTTATCATACTTTATTCTGCAATATAGGTTTAATCGAGATGTACTCATTAATATCTGGTGATGAGATGGCATTTAACAAAATTTGCCATCTAACTTCTTTCTCCCCCAGAGTATACTTAATATTCCCACTTCTATGTAATGCCTTCACCAACTCCAATATTGCAAACTTAAAAGTGCTACAACTAATACTGTCCCGCACATGTCTGTATAGGGCATTATTTTCATCCCTTTTCCTTATTGCGTACAAATGCTCATATATCCTATCCTTTAATCTTCTCCCTGTTTGTCCTACATAAAAACTAGGACAGGAAGTGCACAGGGCCAGATATATGACATTCTTAGTATCACAATTACCATGACAAAAGTGCAAGACATTTTTGCCAATATTAAGTAACTGTATATCCTTATCCTCCATAATAGCCTTACATTGATTGCAATGACCACACTTCCGGGTACCTGTCCGTTGTCCTTTTATACTGGATAAATTTTTTTCAAATTTACTCTTAAGGTTGTATCCTACACTGTTTACAAACCTGGGCTCATTACCAACTATAGCTGATATTGCATCATCACCCCTTAAAATATTCCAATTTCTCTTAATAATATACTTTAAATCCTCAGTAAAACTATTAAAGGGTAAAATACATGCCATGTGATAATCACTAGCATCTCCCTGAGTATTGGTTATATCCATATTACCTATACTCACTCCTAATAAAGGTTTAAATTTAGTACCCCACATTTTACTAACATAATCAATGACATCATTGATCACATAATCAGGATATCCCCTCTGTTTAAACATGGTTCCTATTGTATTCAGTTCCATTACCATCTCATTGTACTCAGAGGTCATTCTAGCAGCACGAATACACTGTTCTGATGAAGTCTAAGTTATTTTAGATGAAAGTGCTAAACCTTTGAATTTTATTGTTTTTTTTATAATAAATAACATTTTATAGTTCTCTTTTCATTATTTCACCTATCCAGTGGATTCTGTTGAACTTGTGTAATTATAGGCTAATAGCTATACTCTCTCTGCTTGCAAAGATTATGGAAAAATGTATTCATAGACAACTCATGCACCACCTAATCCAAAATCTCCTTATGGCAGACACTCAGCATGGCTTCCGTCCTCATCACAGCACTACTTTAGCCCTCCTAGCCTTTACTAACACCATAAACCATAATCGCAACAATAATTATATATCCTCAGCCCTCTTTTTGGATCTTTCCAAGGCATTCGATATGGTTATCACCAACTTTTATCCACACCCTGCAAACATTCTGTCTAGATACTGGAGCCCTCCAATGGTTTCAGTCCTACCTGAATGGTCGACAGCAGGCTGTCCTCTGGCAGAACAAACTCTCTAACATTCTACCTAACACCCTTGGAGTACCACAAGGCTCTATACTAGGGCCCTTGCTGTTCTCCATCTTCATCTTCATTAACGACCTTTATACTGTCATCCCAAAAGTCAGCTGTATCCAATATGCTGATGACTACTCTGATTTGCTCAGCCACATCTCCAGTAGAGTTATGGTTAGCTACCCAGACCATCTTTAATACAATAGAAAACTGGCTTTCTGAACATAGTCTGATCCTAAATCCCAAAAAAACTAAAATGCTGTTATTTTCACCAACACGTAGGTCTACCGATTTCACCTTTACCATAAAATCAAATGAAGGCACAATAATAACAAACAGCTACAGTTAACTTTGAACCTAACACCACTCTTAAGTATTCAACTCCGGTACCACCTTTAACATTCCTATGAGAAAAGTGCAGTCCGGGTCTGAACTGTCTGCAAACAGCTGCAGTTAACTTTGAACCTAACACCACTCTTAAGTATTCAACTCCGGTACCACCTTTAACATTCCTATAAGAAAAGTGCAGTCCGGGTCTGAACTGTCTGCAAACAGCTACAGTTAACTTTGAACCTAACACCACTCTTAAGTATTCAACTCCGGTACCACCTTTAACATTCCTATGAGAAAAGTGCAGTCCGGGTCTGAACTGTCTGCAAACAGCTGCAGTTAACTTTGAACCTAACACCACTCTTAAGTATTCAACTCCGGTACCACCTTTAACATTCCTATAAGAAAAGTGCAGTCCGGGTCTGAACTGTCTGCAAACAGCTACAGTTAACTTTGAACCTAACACCACTCTTAAGTATTCAACTCGTACCACCTTTAACATTCCTATAAGAAAAGTGCAGTCCGGGTCTGAACTGTCTGCAAACAGCTACAGTTAACTTTGAATCTAACACCACTCTTAAGTATTCAACTCCGGTACCACCTTTAACATTCCTATAAGAAAAGTGCAGTCCGGGTCTGAAATGTCTGCAAACAGCTTCAGTTAACTTTGAACCTAACACCACTCTTAAGTATTCAACTCCGGTACCACCTTTAACATTCCTATAAGAAAAGTGCAGTCCGGGTCTGAACTGTCTGCAAACAGCTACAGTTAACTTTGAACCTAACACCAGTCTTAAGTATTCAACTCCGGTACCACCTTTAACATTCCTATAAGAAAAGTGCAGTCCGGGTCTGAACTGTCTGCAAACAGCTACAGTTAACTTTGAACCTAACACCACTCTTAAGTATTCAACTCCGGTACCACCTTTAACATTCCTATAAGAAAAGTGCAGTCCGGGTCTGAACTGTCTGCAAACAGCTACAGTTAACTTTGAACCTAACACCACTCTTAAGTATTCAACTCCGGTACCACCTTTAACATTCCTATAAGAAAAGTGCAGTCCGGGTCTGAACTGTCTGCAAACAGCTACAGTTAACTTTGAGTATGTGTCTAACTGTTTGAGCCAATCTTCATTTTCCCCTGGAGAGCACTGAGCTTTGGCTGTAAGCAGCCCCCCCACCACCACCACCACCACCACCACCACCACACACACACACATCTTCCACTTTCTCTTATTCCCTTCTGTTAGCAAATAGTATCAATAACTGATCAATACTGTGTGTTTGTTTATTTAAACTATACCACAGTAGCCTACTGATACAAGGTTATCCTGGTTTTCCACCTGAGAAATTAAGACAACACTTACAGTTTCAGAGCAGTCCTTGGTCAATTGTGATTGTTCTTAACACATACTTGTCTTGCTTTGGCTCATTAGCAGCAGTACAAAGAACTGCCTGCTCACACCCTTGTTCCCCCTCCCCTTCCCTGTTTATTACCTTAAGACAATCCCAGAGTTAATAAATATTACCTGTGGCAGGCACCATTTGTAAAACTACAATCCACTCTGCTACAGGCCCCATGAAGGCTCAGTGTCTCTCCAGTAAGTGTTTTACAACTGTAAATGCCTATTTATGTTGAATTGTATTAGACATTTTACAACTGTATATGTTTATGTTGAATTTCAAGCCTGTACTCCAATCTGCTTACTTACACTATCAGACTATTTACCCCACTCATAGGACCAAAAACTGGGACTGGTTAGCCCGCTCCCGCCTCACGCTCGGGCTCACTCGCTCCCTCCCTGCCCCTTATCCCACCCGCCCCACTGTGTCTACATTTATAGCCACTAGGCCACACCCCTACTTCCTCTCCAACCTACACAACTTCCTCTCCAATCCCCCCCACCACATTACTGTTTAACCACTACAATTCCTCTGAAGCACATTGACCCCACCCATTGATGACATATAACATGTCTATAAATAATTATAAACTCCTTCCTCTTATCTTACCACTCTTAATTCTGCCATACTTTCTTACTAGCTATGAAAATCTCACATTCGTAGGTTTCTCTTATCCAAAATGCCAAACCAAGATCCCCCTACCTCCACTGACTGCGGAACTTGCCCACTACTACACTACCCCAAAAATTATAAATTCCAACCACTTGCTTCTAAAAACCACTCCAATCAACACCAAAATCCAAATATGAACTAAAACTACTATTCAAAGTTATATGTCTACTAGCGTATCTCAGAAAAAATCTAACCAAAGATGGGGACATCCATCCTAATCCAGGCCCAACCTTAACTCAAAATCCTACCAGCCCACCACTCTCCCACCGACTGGTCAACTCCCTCCTAATATGCCACTTAAACATTAGAAGCCTAAACAATAAGATACATAGCCTGCATGCTGTACTAGCCACATACCTCCCCAACATAATGTGTCTATCTGAAACATGGCTCCGCCATCAACCAAAGACAATGAGATCCTGCCTCCTGGTTACAATATATTTAGGGCAGATAGAGTAAAGAAAAGAGGAGGTGGAATAGCCGTCTTATATAATAGCACACTTAACATCATAACTAACCCTATACAACCACCCCAGGTCTCTAACACTGAAATACTAGCTCTAAAAATTCTACTAAATAATCATAAGGGCATTAACCTAATTGTCACCTATATTGCCCCTGGGAACAATGTAGAAACACTAGAGGTCATTCTACATTGGATAGCCAACAACTACCCTCAAGAAACCATTGTCCTGGGCGATGTTAATATTGACTGGAACCAATGCACAGCACAGTCCAACCCCATCCCTGTTAACCTACATGGATTCTCTCAGATAATATCATCTACCACACGTACAGGTAACAATGACCAAAAAGAGAGTATACTAGACTGGATACTCACCAACAGTCATCCCCAGAACTATATGTCTGGAACTCTCCCTAATGATCTTAGTGATCACCTGCTCACATACATCATGAAAGACAAAATTAATTGTACAAGCTTACCTATTTATAGGTCTATCAGATCCAAGAAAAACTTTGACCCAACTAAATTTCAACTTGAACTCAAATCATGTAACTGGACAAAACTAAAGTTCCTTCCCTTGATGAGGCAGTGTCATCATTTAACAATTCATTCCTTACTATACTTGACTCGCATGCCCCTAAACGCTCAATAAGAATTAAAACTCAACTAGCACCCTGGCTAACAACAGACACCAAAACCAAAATAACAACTAGAGACAAAGCGTGGGATAAATGGCGACTACCAAACTACCCCTAGATCGTATCAAATTCCAACAACTTAGAAATGAGACTAAAAAGCCATCATACTAGATAAGAAAAATTACTTCTACAATCTGCAACATAAACATCAGAATAACCCTCAAAAGTACTGGGCAGGCATAAATAAACTTCTCCAACCAGGCAAATCCACTACTCCGATCCCAGGAACATTATCTGACAAGAGCCAAGAAGATATAGCCAATTCATTCAATACTTTCTTCACAGAAACCATCCAGTCATTAGCTAACCAACTTTCTCCTCCCCACACTTCTATAAACACTACACCCGACTCACCACTCTCTTTTAACTTCCAGCCAGTGTCCACATCCTTTATCAGATCCCTTTTGAAAAAACTGAAGCCAACCACCCTTTCAGCCGATCTTCTGCCGGCTGAATACCTGCAAATTGCTGCAGATGTCATAGCCTACCCTATCTCAATCCTAATTAACAGAACCATAACCGAGGCCTCAACCCCCTCAATTTGGAAAATATCCTATGTTATTCCACTCCACAAAGGAGGTTCATCCACAGAACTATCCAACTATAGACCTATAGCCATACTATCACCACTTGCCAAAATTATGGAAAAGTGCATGCACAACCAACTAATGCTCTATCTAACCCAAAATAAACTACTCACAGACTCTCAACATGGATTCAGACCCCATCATAGTACAACCACTGCCCTCCTCTCTTTTACTGAAAACATTAATCTTAACCGGAATAATAAAAAAATATCCTCCGTTCTCTTCCTGGACCTATTGAAAGCCTTCAATATGGTAAACCATCAGTTACTTCTATATACTTTAAAAACCCTGTATCTAGATACTCCAGCCCTTGACTGGTTTCAAGCTTACCTCACTGGGAGGCAACAAGCAGTAATGTGGCAAAACAAGCTCTCCTGCCTACTACCAAATACCATAGGAGTTCCTCAAGGTTCCATATTAGGACCTCTCCTCTTTTCAGTCTTCATAAACGACATCCAAACAGTCATCCCTGAAGCCACCTGCATTCAATATGCAGATGACTCAACTATAATATGTTCCAATGCCTCTCTTGCAAAGCTACTAACTACCACCCAACATAGCTTCACCAAAGTCGAAAACTGGCTTGCCAACCATCTCCTGATCTTAAATCCAAACAAAACCAAGTTACTTCTCTTCTACCCAACCAATAGATCTCCGACTGAAAACTTCACTATAAAATCCAATAATGGGACCATCATCTCCCCAGACACCTATACAAAGCTATTAGGAGTAAACATTGACAATAAACTCAGATTTGATATACATATCAACCAAGCCATTAAGCCAGTCAACAAGAAACTTGGGACCCTATATAGAATTAAAGTCTTCCTTACCTCAAATGCCAGGGCAGCCACAGCCCGTTCACACCTTCTCTCTACCCTACTATATGCCTCTCCTGTCCTCACTCACCTTAACAAATCTGATCTGGCCAAGCTCTCATCCTGCTATAATCACATTGCCAGGTTCGTTACAGGCCTACCCTACAGAACACACCACTGTACTAACCTGAAAAAGCTTGGATGGATAGAATTCCCACACCTTCTTCACCAGTCCCAACTCATAGAGGCCTTCAAAATCCTTAAACAACCTGAGAATACCCCAGCACTAAAAAACTTAATGACTCCCTACTCCAATCTAAGCTGCCCTCGCTCAGCAAACAGACTCCTTGTCCAAACAACTAAATCTCTCAACCTAGGTGGTGACGCGCTATTTGCCAACACCACTGGTAAAATATGGAACTCTCTCCCAAATAACATCACGCTTGCAACTTCTCTAAGTCAATTCAAAATAGTCTAAAACTCCACTTCAAGTCACACTGGCTATGTCCTTGCTCAAACCCAGACTAGCTCTGTGCCATTAACTAAAACATAAACAACTAGCTAAGATGATAAGTACTTTGTATACTGTGATAAAGAAATATGTATCCTGTCTAACTCTATGTCATTATACTGCCTACCGTCCTTGCTAATATGTTATTAATGTTACATTTGTAGTAATCTCAGAAATAGTAATGGCAGTCTTGTACTTGTATGTAAATAGCCTATGTTTTTGTTAAGTTCTTTCAGCTCATTTACTGTACCTAATTATCAATGTAACTCTGTTGGAGCTTTTCTCCCCGGCCCTCCGCTGAAAAAGGACATGTATCCAGTCGGACCATCCCAGTTAACAAATGTAAAATAAATAAATAAATAAATAAATAATCTCCCCTGACCCATCTACAAAACTATTAGGTGTCATCATAGACAACAACCTAAAATTTGACCTACATGTTAACCAAACTATTAAAACCATCAATAAAAAAATAGGGTCACTTTACAGAATAAAAGCCTTCCTAACCCCTCCAGCTAAAATTGCCATAGCTCACTCTCACCTTCTTTCAACCCTTCTGTATGCATCCCCTCTACTCTCGAATTTAAACAAGACTGTCCTTAACAAACTCTCAATTTGCTACAACCACATTGCCAGGTTTGCCACTGGGATGCCTTTTAGGACACATCATTGCATCAATCTAAATCAGCTTGGGTGGCTTGAACTACCCAGCCTAATCCAGTATAACCAACTGATTATGGCCTATAAAATCCTCTATAATCCGGACAATACTCCTGCACTTAAAAATATTATCACCCCCTATAACAATCCTAGACCACTTCGATCCTCTAACAAACTACTAATTCAGACTAGCAAAATTAATAACACAGCCAGTGATTCTCTCTTTGCAAACTCTGTAAGTAGATCCTGGAACTCTCTTCCAGCTGATATTACCTTACTTTCCACCGTAGGTCAATTTAAAACTAGACTCAAACAACATTTGTCACTTAACTGGCTATGACAATGTATCAAGCCTGGCTAACTCTCTCTAGAATGTGTAAAAATCTGTTAACCAGTTTACTGTGTAATTTAAATTAATCCTGACTTGTGCTCTGGATTAACTGTAACCTGTGGAACTTGTTTAATTTGCTTACTTATGTAATCTCTGTAAATAGTCTGTTTGTAATATGTAATGCTGGTATTATGTAATGCTGTATCTGCTTACCCTTGGAGCTTTTCTCCCCGGGCCTCCGCTGAAAATGGACATGCATCCAGTCAGACTATCCCGGTCAACAAATGTAAAATAAAAATAAAATAAAAAATATCTAGCTATCTATATATCTATATCTATCTATATATAATGGACACACACACACACACACACACACACACACACACACACACACACACACACACACACACACACACACACACACACACACACACACATTTCTGAAGTATACATGTGGTTTAATAAATGTGTGTGGTAGTGTTTTTCTTGTTTGTTAGCAATGGTTGCATTGTTACATAGTGTATCCATTAATTACTAGTTACAGCAGGGTTGTAGGTCTTGTTTTTATGACAGGGTGTCATACATGGTAATTTGGTCTGTATTGGCATAAGTACCTAGACTGTAGATACTGTACAGACTATTAGCCCAGGTAGCAATACTAATTATTAGATGGGTGTGGTTGTGCACTATGATAAGAGGTCATATCTCATCAGCCAGAAAGCAAGCTTTGAGGATCTTGTCATTATTCATGTAACCAATTGCAGAGATGGGTGTACCTTCATTAGATAATTAGAATAGCAGAATGAGATAACAGAATTAGTATAGGATAGGTTGTTCTTCTTTCAGCTTTTCCCGGTTAGGGGTCGCCACAGTGGAACTCCAGTCCGCTAATGTATAAGATAGGTAATGAATGACATTTTGAGAGCAACAAATCACAGAGAAGCTGTTTAGTGTTTTGTCAGTCAGGATGTATGGAGATATCTATATGATCAGAACCAAACCTCTGGGAGGGAGGATGGTTGATGTAGGGTTCTGGGATAAATGTCCTGGAAAATTAAAAGTCCAAGCATGGGACCAAATGCAGCCCTCTGCTTACCTAACAAATGTTAGGGTGCTAATTTACCGAGTTTTCTCGAGTACCTCAGCTGGCCATCAACTAGCTGATATAGTATAATGGAATGTTATCATACTGAGCTGCAGGCTACCGAGATTGTTGACATTCTGCCATGCTAAGTGGACTCAGTTTATATATTGCTCCTGTTTCATTTGAGATTAGATACAATGGCAGATAAGTGACTTCAGCCTGGTTGTTGCTGACTTTTGCTCCTATTAGCTGTGGCAGTTGTTCCTAGAGGAGGATGAATGATTTCTTGTCTGCCCACCTGAAATGGCTTATGGCTTCTCTTGAGATATTTTACTAACTTTTTTGATGACTGGAGCTTTTGTCAGTCTGCTGTTCTTTCGTTGTTGAAGGAGCTGTTGTCTATCTGATGATCTTTTTGCTGATGATTGGGGCTTCCTTTTCAGGCAGGCATTTTTCTCATATATAAAGAGCTAGTTGTTGAGTCCTGGGAACTCCCAGTAGAGAGGAACAGGTTACTGAGCTAGCTCTTCTACCACATCAAGTGGATTGTGTTTACATCTTGTGCTAGTTTCATCTGAATTTGGACCACCGATGCAAATTGCAGCACCATGCAGTAAGATGTATTGTTATAATCCCACTGCAAATGCTAACCTCTTATTATGGGTAGGAATTATAGGGTGGGAATCTTTTTGTGCTATTTTATTTTCTCCCATTTTCCCTGCATGGTCCCTGAACTTGTAAAGGAACCATGTGATCAGATCCCATGTTCTAATTGTAGATGACATGTGTGGGTTCTTATTATTCATTCTTTGAGGTAGTTCTGCACTTAGGTAGTTACTGCTTTACCAGCATCTGATTGAAACTTGGCTTTCCCACTCATCATTCACTGAAAATTAAATCCTGAAAATGGATATTATAAACCCCCCAAAAAGACACAAAAAAAAATCTTCTTTTGCATGGGACAAGTTCCGCTTGCAGTCCCCATGTGGGAAGCCTCTCTCCACCCTACTAAATTATATATACCAATGACACAACTGCACCACAGTGGAGAAAGGGTCAAAAATCCTTAAAAAGCATTCTACTCTATTTACACAATACAACACATTGTGGTGAAATTCACTGCTGCATTTAATTTTTGAATTAAAGCCCTTTGATGACAATTGATTTAACAACTTGTGGCTGAGCTGTAGTTACTAAATATAGACTCTGATGGCATGGGTTCAGTGTGTGCTGCAATTAGTTCTGTTGCCAGCCTGCTTACTTTCAGAACCTTGAGGCAGTGTAATAAATGCCTTATGCTTACTGACAATGATCTACATTTTCCTGTCACAAATACAGGTTGTGAGAGGTGCAAAATGTGCTCAACTTGGAGGCTAACTTCTTACTTATCACATATCAATAAGGAATTAATGCTACACTGTGACTTCATAACTGTACAATCATTTATGCCAAGATTGTTAAATCATTACATAGCCCCCTAGACTCCATTTAAACAAACCTTGGCTATCTAATATTAAACTGTTTAATACATTCACACTTGCACCTTCACAAACCTAAGTCTATTCACTCTGGCTTCAGCAGTACCTGAATAAGGACTACGGAGACTGGAGATTCATGTGTTAATTTATTAGTAATAGGTAACTCTGTAGTCAGGTGCACTAATGTTTCACTCTCCAGGTTGTGCAAGGACCATACTTCTCAACTTCTTAGTGCAAGAAATCTGGACAAAGCCAAAAATAATGGGGGGACAATTTATTTTATTTTATTTTACTTTTGTTGACCGGGATAGTCTAACTGGATATATGTCCATTTTCAGTAGAGTCCCAGGGAGATAAACTCCAAGAGATTACCATACTACAAACATTCTGGTAACAAGTTGTTATACAGATAAATACTAGACATTTCAACAGTTCAGAAATTTCCACAGTTTATACAAAATCTTGTTGCAAGCATTAGATAAGATATTTTAGGCTTTATATACAATAGACTTTACTAGTAACTAGTAACTAGTTGTTATACAGAATACATACTTCAAATTTCAACACTTCAAAAATATAACAGTTTATACAAATCTTGTTGCAAGCCTTAGGTAAGATATTTTAGACTTTATATACAGAAGACTTGAACTAGGTATGTTAAATTATCTCTATTAGGATAAGATATATCTTTGCCAAGAATAGGCCTTGACAGAGAAAGGTGCAGACAGAGCAGGCATGCCCAATAATTACTCCAGCATGCCCAATAGCATGCCAGTAGGTCCATTCAACTGACTGAATGAGTATGCTGTAATTATTGGGCACGCTGGAGTAAGACAAAGACCCCAAAATAGGAACAGATTGTCAATATTGCTCTTATAAATTTAGAAAGTTGTTAAAATAACAGATCTTACATTTGTATACATTTTCTGAAGGATGTGAAGTCTAAAACTCAAGTGTCTGTCATTATTTAGTGACTTCAGTCTGGTGATTTGCAAAAAAAACATACATTTTATGAGGAACAGACCAAAAATATAAGGCAAAAATCTGAACATTCTGCAAAAATGTGGACATTGGAGAGTTATGGAAAGGACAGTACCACAGTCAGCTGTATCTCTAGACTCAGGATTTGTGATGTGACCAGAGCCATTTGCTCCATTCAGCTGACTGTATGAGTACTCTGTAATTATTGGGCATGCTGGAGTAAATGATTATAAATGCCTTACCTTGAGGGAACTGCAGAAAGACAGAAAGCTATTGACGAGTTGTCTATGCATGTGTCGGAGGTGAGCAAGGTACTTATTTTCAGCAGTATCTTGCCTTCTCCAAGAATGATGCCACAACTTCAAACAAAAATAATTGATGTCAATAATTGGTTCATTAATGGGTATCAGTCCTGGGGGAATGTGCGTCACCATGGAAGACAGTAGTTCTCTGTGATCATTCTGTCCAATTTCTCTCCAGGGGAATGATATACATGACCTTGTCCTTATGAATTTTGCTGCCTACACACCAACTAGCAAACTGTTACCTCTTCACTGCCAACCCATAAATGTATCTGCATTCAGAGATTACTTAAAAGACAATACATTCAAAATGTCTTTCCTCTCTGTTGACCAAATGTCTGAAGCAATCAATTTTTCCCAGGATTCCTATAATCATCTCAACCAAATTGATAACTCTGCTCCTAAGTATGGTGGGAAATTCAAGTGTAAACCTTATGATGGAACGCCTGGATAAAAAAAAATCTTATTTTATTCATATAAAACATTTTCCATTCCAATCCATAGAGTTTTCAAAAGCTTCCTTTAGAAAAAGGTAATGCTAAATATGAATTGAAAATAGCCAGCTCTTCAAAGAATAGTTGCACAGCCTTTTTCAGCTGTATTAGGAGTACTAGAGGTAATGCTATATATTGATTTGAACTGAAATTGAATAGTACCATCTATTCCCATTCCAAAGTTATAGATAATGTTTTGGTGGGAAAATGTAGGTCATCTTTTTTCCCATTCATACATCCCTATGTTCTCTCCCTTGAATATGTAAATTCTGGTCCACCATTATTAGTGTAAACCATGTCATGAAAGTTGTAAAGCAGCCAGCACTGAAAGGAAGGGTTGACAATGACACTCAAGATAAAAGCAAGCTTTATTAAGCAAATTCAGGAACATAAAAGCAGAAATTATCCATACAGCTTTTTCGTCAGATAAAAAACAGACCATCAGATAGAGCAAGTTAAGTTGTTGTTGTTGTTTGTCTTTCGGCTTTTCCCGGTAAGGGGTCACCACAGCGGAACTCCGGTCTGCTAATGATTGGCAGTAGATTTTTACGAAATGCCAAGGCGCCAGCTCGATGTTCAACCTTCAATGAAGGCATGCCCATTTATGCACGCATGTCTTTCGAAAGCTACCCAACCGTGGAGAGGACATGCAGACTCCACACAGAAGGCACTCCCAAGCCGAGCATTGAATGGGAAAACCTCCTGCTGTGAGGTAACAATGCTACCGCCGTACCACCATGGCGTAATGCTGTTTTTTAAATAGTGAACCTCATTTTGGTTAGCCAATAAGAAAATTACATTACCATTCCAAGAATTAAAGTATATATCCCTGTAATTAAATCCTTTAAAAACTTTAATAAATAATATTATCAATAAAAATTATATTAAAAGCCCATTCCATGAAAGATGTTACATAACCCAGATTCACTAATCTTCCATGCAGGACTAGTCTAGTCCTGCACAGAAGTGGCTGTTTAGGAGGAGGACAGCAGAGCACCATGCATATTAATGAAGGTGCACTGCCTGAACTCCTAATCCTACATGGAGCGTGTATGAGTGCAGGGGGTGTGATTGAGACCAGAGCTTTCAGAATAAACATGCCCCTGCAAAGTAGAACAGCAGAAAGTGCAAATAAATGAGGCAGACCACTCATAGGTGTCAGCATATCCCCACCAACAGTCCCCCATGTGGACAACAGTAACAGGACATAAAAATAAAAAGAAGAAACCTCTTTATTTTTTTTTTAAACTCCGAGTACAGCTAACTGTAGGTGCATGGGTGTGCCCATCGCTTAACTACGGTTAAAGCAGCTTAAAAGGCTGAAGAAGATAACAAGGAAGATATATGCAAATAAAGCAGCACAGCAATAGTGTAGTGGTCACAGCAGCCGCCTAATGAGCAGGCATTCCCAGTTTGATTCCCACTGCAGTAATTACCATTTTCCATGTGAAATCTGTATATGAACATTTATTTACATTTTATTGCTGTATAACCTACTAAATAACATTTAAATGTGAACTGGAGTACTGCATTAAATGCACATGTGAAGAGTCAGTACCATAATGAATAAGTCAGCAGTAAGCAGGCGTAAGCACAGATAAGCAGTAGTAAGCATATGTAAGCACTAGTAAGCGTGTGCAAGTAGGTTTGTGCAGGGTGAAGCACTGCCGACACAGATTAAGCAAAAGAGAAGCTAACTGGGTGTAAGACACTGTGACCGGAAGTCAGCAGTGCTTACCTCTGTGCAAACCCGCTTGAAAGTGCCTTACGCACACCATATCCAATGACCGGTGTTCTGCCCAGCAACAAAGCAAACAATTTCTACAAGTCCAGAACCCAGGACCATGCACACAATACACAAAATGATTTACCACTAAGCCATGCCAGATATGCAGAAATTGTATGCTGTCAGAAACATAGGCCCAGCCCAGTGATGCAACAGTACAGATAATGTATACCTACAGCTAGATGGGCATGTGTGTGCAAATATATCACTATCTGAATGGATACAACATATCTATAGATGTAGTCACATATATATATATACATATATATAAATATCCAGATATATATATATATATATATATATATATATATATATATACAAACATATGAACAGATACACATGCAAATGCTGACAACTACACATATATATGTCAACATCTATATGTCCACATATACACATCAAGTGACATATGTACGCAGATATCTGTCTCCATAGGTATATTCCGACATAGTTAGAAATATGTAAGCAAATATATATATACCCACAGAGGTATATATGGCCAGACATCTGTAGATACCAATGGTAGATAAACAGAAACATATATGTCCACATGCACCATCAATGGGTCTGAGAGGCCCCAAACAGTATATGTCACGTACGAATTTGCATACCCCCCACCTAGCCAAACACGTCCGCCCTGCAATAAACTACCAAGCTCATAGTATTGTATGTCTGTCATTGAACTAAGGAATTAAATTAGCCCTCTGTTATGTCATCATCACATACTCCTCTCCCCCACCCACTAGGCGGGCTGAGCAGTACAGGCCCATCCAGCCCAGGCCATCCCCAACCCATGCATGCATAACCCACACTTCTGCACCCCCCCCCAGCACACACCATCCCTACCCTGGTTACCGGCCTGTAACTACCACACCACCACACATTGCCCCCCACTGGACCCTGATGTCCCGACCCACGTATCCTAGGTGTGGCACATGTCGTAGACCATGCACATAGCCAGGTATACCTATGTAACCCTGGGTGTAGACGAAGATTGAGTACTCAATGCTTGGGTTATCCTGCATGCAACAAATGTATTCCTGGTACTAACAATAGATTTCACGTGTGAATCTGTGTACACGAACAGATTTAGTTGTAGGTATCGCAAAGCATACATGGCACACAAGGTTGGCCAGTATGCACACGAAACACAGTATCCAGCAATACCAGTCAACATTACAGGATATGCAGCTAAATATTTAGAGGTATATGTGTTTGTATAAATACCCATAACTATATAGATGTATACCTCCCCCTCTCTGTAGTACAAATGTATACATACATAGATAGACATATAAATAAATACCCACATATACATATATACATATGCAGACACCCATACATCCACACACACACAGATATATATATATATATATATATATATATATATATATATATATATATATATATATATATATATATATATATGTGTGTGTGTGTGTGTCTGTGTGTGATATGCACAGATATATAGCTATGATAAGATACAGCACTTAAGAATGACATATGTTCATAGGCCAGGCCAATGGAGGTGAGGGGCCCAAGCAACACATGTGTAACACGTAGCATGAACCTCCCCCCCCCAGCCAGACAGGGGAAACATACAAATAAACCCACAAACAATGTAAACAATCCACTGCTCCCCAGACCACAGGCAGGATACAACCCGGGGGGGACACAGTGGACCCGAGAAGTCTAATCTTGGAACAGAGACAGCCGCATCCCTTGCGGGACACCCCAAACATTGTCTTGTTATAGGAGGAAGCCTGTGTGTTGACCTATCAAGGTGGGGCATGTATGTACCCAGACTACAAGGCTGGGAAAGCCTGATGACCCATGGGTCAAGACAAGGTACGAGATGGGTCCCGTGAAGTGGAGTGTAGGTAGTGTGTAGTGGTGTGTTTAGACATGACCTGCACCCAGAGTAAGTATGAGTGCTGTAGAGAAGGTGTGGGTGGGGGAACTATGGGTATGTAATTATGGGTCTAGACATGCAGGTGTTTGCTGGAGTGGGTCTATTCAGACCACCACAGGGATGTAAGCAACGAGCAGCCACTCCCGCTATGAGTCCCACTGCAGCTCAGTCTATTTTACATGGCAAAGTATGGTATAACCAGATGTATTTTTGCAAATCTCACTAAATAAGACTAAAGAACACATGGTCGCATCAACCCACTGTAGGCATGTAAGCCGAACTACGTGACATCACAAGGTATTATTGTTGTCTCCACCCCCACCCAGGGGTGTGAGTGTCCAAACCTACCTCCAAATGCAGTGTATATACGCAGCTGTTGCTGGAGATGAAATGGCCACCTGTGGACCTTCCTGTCAGCCTAGCTACACATCTGTGGACATTCCCCCTACTATCTGCCCCTCTGTGTGCACCATTAGTACCACTTACAGATTGACCCCTGTGTCATTACTACTACTGTTCACAGTCACAGGTAGGTGTTACCCTCTTCCCCAACTATATTGGCAGAGTCTGGAACCCCCTACCCACGTGTATTACCTCAGCTGTCCCACAAGGCACATGTAAATAACACATGAAGGAACACCTCAAGCACAATTGGAGCAGCACATGCTCACCACCTGGTGAATCCCCCCCCCCCAACTAACACTCCATACCCCTACACCAACTAATGAAACTGACATTGCCTGTCCTGTCCGCATACAAATCCCAACATCCTGCATACCTTCCCTATTTCTCCAACACCAGTCATACCAATGACCTACTATACAGTTACAATGTCCCCCCTCTACTGACCTACCTACTCCTTCACTATTCACTTCTACTCTAACACACAGGTATGGCATAACTAAACCTAACCTAAATACCTGAGTGTAACCTATCCAGAACCATTAAACTGGAATCACAGTTCACCTTAAACTGACCTATGTCAACAGTCATACCTGAGATGTAAACCTGACCTTTGCATGTATAATACCGACATGTTAATGTGAACTAAGCAAGAAGAATGTGGTTCATAGCTATGTTAAGTCTGTTACTCTCTATGAATGTGTACACCTCAGTACTAGGTGTAATGTGTAGCTGGGGCTTACTAAGGAGCTTCACTCCCCAGGCCACCGCTGACAATGGAGAAGCATCCAGTCAGATTGTCCCGGACAAGAAATGGGAACTAAATACATGAAGTAGAGCAGGGGTATGCTGCAGCAAGCGTGACTACACTTATTTGGGTGGCGGTAGGCAATGCCCACACTGGTTAAGTAATGTGGATGCCAACCAAGTGTAAGACGCCGTAACCGGAGGTCAGCAGATCTGAGCTGATCAGAGCCTCGTGCACATCGGTGCATACCCGCCTACACCTCCTCTACAGTGTCCTAGGCCCTCTGTAGCCAACAGCTCTCATCTTGCCCATTAACAAAGTAATCTGCACTTCCGGGTTCCAACCCCCCCCCCCCACCCTGTACACTATAGTCAAAGTGAGTTACCACTAAGGCATGGCAGATACACATTTAGCTGCTGTTATCACAAACATATCATCCAGCACAGTTATTCAACAGTATAGGAAATGTATGCAGGTATGTAGATAAATGCCAGCAAACATGTGCACATCACTCAATCACAGTATTCTGAGCAGTCTATGTGTATCAATGAACTATGCCTGTCCAAACATGCTGTGTGAACAGTAATCTTGCATAACACTGAAGAGAATAATGAATAATGGTGCACGCCGTGGGGGCATGTGGGTGTGCTTCATGCACAGAATGTCACACCTGGGGCGTTGGTTCCGCAGAACCGGGAGATGAACCTGGCCCGGTGTGTGAGCAAACCGCTGCTTCCCGAACCCCTGGTAGGATGCTACCAGTGGGAAAAACAGTGTAGACCAGCTAAGTCTAATCTTGACTCAACAACAGGTCTGTCCCTGGTGGGACGAACCAAAAATTGTGAGTAACAACGATATTTGCACCAGTCTCAGAGTACCGTCATGACAATGCTCATACATACGTGGACTATATGGATGAAGACCCTGCTGAAGCTTGGAACGAGACAGTATAATGGAGGAGTACCGACACGTGCAGAGAGGGAAATGTGTGGAGATGTGGTATGGCTGGGCTAACAACTGGGGAATGGATGGATGCTGTGTACATGGAGCTCGGGGGCCGGGGAAAGGGAGCATGGGTATAATATTAAGGTAGAAATATGCAAATTACACAGAACTGCAATAGTGTAGTGGGCAGAGTATCCGCCTAATGTGCACACATTCTTGGTTCGAGTCCCACTGCAGCACACTCTATTTTCCATGTGAAATTGGTATAACAGCATCATTTTGCTGTATAACATACTAAATGACATTTACACTTGAACAGGAGTACTGAATTACACATAGCCCACTCACTATTCAAAGGACATGAGACGACACGCAGATATGTATACACAGACAACCTTTAATGGTGTATTTTACAATAATGTATGCCATTACCAACAGCACATAGATCTGGACTTATTTAATCAGTGAGGAATGCAAGGCCCACACAGAAAAGTAGATGCACAGTGCGGATATATAACATACTATGCTATCCAGGCCAGGCCCATCAATTCGTACAACTGTGGACAAAGGATTTGCCATTACGATAGGTAACAATAAACAATAACATGTAGTTCAGCAGCTGTCAGTTACACCCTGTAGTCAAGGCCTAGGGGGACATTTATTACCTGTGATGATGTCTATGTATCTGTCACATGTATGGACCCTGACCAACAAATGTTGTGGGAGTCCACGATATCACCAGAATGATAGCAGGAATGCTAGCAGTATATTATGATAGGCCAATACCGAACAACCCCTAACTGTATCACAGCAGGACAAAGACAGCCATATATGTGGAGGACAGAGGCAGGAATACAGGGCCATACTCGTAATATTGCTGTTACAGACCCTGCAAATTGCTGGTGTTACAGGATTCATTGCAACATACCCTTATGCAGGAATAACACATCAGGAACACAACTGGAAGTAGCCATGTACTGATAGCAAGCAGCAGACAGATTGCCAGGGATATATCTTGGACAAGACCTGTGTGGTGCACAGGCAAAAGCAAACAGACAAACCACTGGCTATCATGTGGATAGGCCCACTGTTGAGAGCCATGCAGACAGACTGCATTCCATCTTAAACTACTATGTACACGCAAACACTGCAAGACCAACAATATACAAAGCACATAACAACACTACTCACTCTTTCTGTAGGTCTGGAACTTCTTCAGATTGTGTAGTTGTCCTGTGTCTGCAAGCCCCACTGTAATAGGTACTGCAACCTGCCATCTATAACACCGCTGCCCACATACAGGAAGCATGTCCTCCAAACTGGAAAGATGAAGGGACAACGCCCACATGAGTAAGCAATTTATAGTCCTGAGTTGCCATGACAATGGTTAACAGAATCACTACACAGCATGCTGCACGCAGTCAGCAACTGTTGCACACTGTTTGGTGCAAAGCCCATCACCTGATCATGTGCATCACCTCAAAAGCCATGGTGAAATCCATTCAAACGAACTCATTTACTTTACTGGAGAGGGAGAGTGAGAGAAAGAGAGACAGAGAGAGAAAAAAAAAAAAAAACCTATAAAACGGAACTCACACAGTGGGAAAGAAATAACTACAAGCCACAACTGGGAGGGTGTCACACCCGTCCAAACAATAAAAGGTATGTAAAACATAACTGTATGTAATTTAATATAGTATGTGGTATAGATTAATAGGATATATGATACAGAATGTTTGATATGTGCCATCTGTAGTTGTCCCTGTAATGATGTCCTGCTGAACAACTGCTCTGGACAATACTGTCTGTCCCTGTAAGCAGTGGGACATTCCCGCCTACTGTGCAGATCAGCAATAAATGACAAAGATGTCAACCATAATATCTGTGTATGTTATGTTAGTGTGGACAATAGCCGTTGGTGGATGTACTGCTATCATGATAGACACATGGGTGTCAGAGCACACCATTTGCAGGGCAGTCATGTGAATGTGTAATGTAGTTTGCACAAATGCCATAGGTGTGTAAATGGTGTAACAGCAATCTCACACCATAGTTACCACCCTAATGTTAGGCTGAGTTCACATGTGGCACCTGTCTGTGTTGCAGCAAGGCAGAATAGTGCAGCTGTGAATGACAGACGGTTACAGAATGCGGACCAGATATCTGTATGCACTCCACATATCTGTGTGATACAGAATGTGACATGTATGTGTACAGATACAGACATTCATATAGACATAGGTATATCAACAACGTACGACATATATCTACACATATATGTACATAAATGTATATTTATACACATATATATAGTGGCATTGACAATGGCATGCAGGTGAAATAGTCTGTAACAGGCCAGTAAAGATAAGTGTCCCCACAAGGAGCATGGCTACAATCACATAGCACAAAGCCTGATACAATACAACATATGTCCCAATGATAGGTAAGCAGTTGACATAACAACTGCAGTCTGTGAATGGTTTGTTGTAGCTGATATGGTGGGGGGAGACATATATATGTATTAAGAACTATGGTAACCCTGCTGTATGGGTGGCTCAGACCTGTTTCCATCCTTATGTCTTCCAGGAAACATGTCACATAGTCGTCTTCCCGCATACAGCACCGCTGAAACAGCAATCATTATCGACCACCTTGTACAGCACTACGTACTGCTTTTTGGGCAGACAGCCCACGACTAGCAGGAGAGGACCGGCCTGTGGAATGAGCTAGTCCACAAGGCCAATGATGTCTGACTGCATAATCACAGCTATGAGCAGGTCCGGTATCATTGCACTGACCTGCTTTGCCATGTACGTCGGGGTGCAGCTGCCATAAGGGGGGAACCACCTTGCAACAGGGGGGCCAACCCACCCATCCAACCCTCAACCATGTGGAGGAGCTTCTCAGCAGCCTTGTGGCACCTGTCTGCCTGCAGCATCAACACCTGGCAGGGCACATCTTGGAGGTGGGTGCCAATGACACACCAGCTTAGGAGCATACAGTTAAGGCCCCAGGGCACATCAGTACCCCACTCGTGTGTATGCATCTGCATCTGTACAGGTACATCATGCAAAACTGAGATGTCATATACATAGTCTGCTGCTGTGTAGTAGTAATAAACAGTTATGTATAAGCTGTAATATTGTGTAATTCTACTGTTGATGTAACGTAATGCTGCACTCACCTGTTATGAATGCCACAGCAGTGGCCACTGACATCAGCTTTCTCTCACTCCTATGTAGGTCCCTACAGCATACCACCATGGCAGCAGCCCGTAGCCGGTGAGTATGATTTGTGTTCATGCATGATGATAAACTGGGCATGAAATAGCTATGGAATATCCCCCATGCACACGTCTAACACACTTACCCATACTGCATGCTGTACACGTTCACGTTTTGTTGCTGAGAAATGCACTGCATCACAGTAGAGAACATGCTGGGGTATTGGAAGGGTACAACAGACATATGCAAGATAACTAACATCCTGTCAATGTGCAATGTGTCCACAGGGATGTGACGTGTGGCAGGACACACGGCCTACAGTAGGGACATGTGTGACAACACCACCATGGCTGCAGCTGCACACAGTAAGGTTAAGTAAACGTCACAGATTTAACCCTGACCCCACAGCACTTGTGAGAGCAGTGTGTGCACTCCAAGGGATGTGCACATGAGTAGACCTTGCAACCATGCAGAGGTCTGGGACATGTTTAGGGCACCCCTCACAGCCATGGTAAGGTTTGCTGGTTGTCAGTGTAATAGTCATGCACTGGTCATACATGCACTGCTGATGTTGTGATCTGTAATGCAGACATCAGGCATCCACAACTGATAGCTGTTCACATATCATCCTAGGTATGTGTTGCTACAGCACATAGGGGCTGTGAGCATTGGAGCTGACATAACTGACACAGTACTACAGATGCATCAATGGTTTCCACACCTGAAGGTATGGTGCACATTACAAGGCAGGGTGCAGAACAGATCCACAGTAACACTTTGTACATGGGTGCAGTGTTAACACGGGGAAGGGCAATCACCTACCAACAAAGCCCATGCCTCACACACATGTATACTGCTGCTAGCATGATGTCACTATAGTTGCACTGCATGCTGTTGAGCTCCATATGTAATGCATGTTGACAGAAGGCTAATGGGAGAACTGTGTGTACAAATGTTGTGCAACTCCACATGTAGGAGTGTGGTATGTGTGTGTGTGTGTGTGTGTGTGTGTGTGTGTGTGTGTGTGTGTGTGTGTGTGTGTGTGTGTGTGTCAGTTGTGTTCATAAGTGCAATCTAGTGGAGTGTGGATGATGCATGTCAGATGTGTGTGTGTGTGTGTGTCCATGAATGTACAGGTGATAGTGGGATTGACCACATGGCGTTACTTTCCCTTGGGATTGTGCTGTACATGGAGTGAGACATGGGACACCAGGACAACCTGTCAGTTATGTGAACACAGGACAGCTGATAGCATAACAAGGTCTGTAGCATGGAGCATGCATTGGGAGGTGCAGTACATACTAGATATACACATCATATTGCAAGCAGCAGATAGTTAACTGGCTACTCACATATGCAGCACTACAAATGCAATGGGGAATTGTAAGTGTATCCAGGTAGTACTGTTGTCCGCATGATGGGTCGCTTGTGCAGCAGATGTGGCATGGACTGAGCAAGACTGTAGTATGAGGCTCTGGTGTGTGACATATGTAGTGAATGTAGCTGCCCCAATCATATAGGGGCCTCATACACCATTACTGCCCATACACAGGGGCAATACCACCCAACACTACAACCTGCGAGAGATGCACTTACATAGCCAAACTGGAAGCAAAGCTCTCTCTCCAGCCAAGATTGTGCTAGACAGTCAAGAGGAGAAGGTTAACACCTGAATCACACCTCAAGCAACTCATAGCCCTTCAAAACCCACACCATCAACACCCACACATAGCAACACTAAACCCATATATGCGGAGGCCCTTAACATTAACCTGCCCAAGCAACAAGGACCTCCGAAGCTGAAACACAAACAAACACCAGTCACAACCAAAATGACACATAGCTCACAACACCAGTGTGCCACCCAACAACAGCCCCTAAGGCAAGACAATGTACCCAACACTTTAGTCATAGGTGACTCTATAGTCAGGCACACTGATGTCACACTCACCAGACTGAACAAGGAGAAAATTACAGTCAGCTGCCTGTCGGGTGCCAGGATCCACCACATAATGCATGCACTCAAGTCACTCCACAACAAGTACAAATACGACTCTGTCATTGTCCATGCTGGAGTGAATGACTTGAGACGTACCTCCCTGGACTACATGAAAAGAGATACGGAAGAGCTCTTGATCATGTCACCCAGGCAGGTATGACCCTAGCCCTGAGTAGCATCCTGCCTTCACCAAGAATGATACCACAGTATAAGGACAAAATGATTGACTTTAACAATTGGCTAAGCTTCTGGTGTCATTCAAAGGGGATCCAGTATTAGTCTGCCTGGGAAGACATGATCAATAAACCACGATGCTTTGCCAGAGATGGTCTACACCTGTCACCCCTGGGATTCAGGTTACTGGCTAAAGCTCTTGCCATCCCTGTAGTGCCTTTTTTAGGCAAGGTTCAAAGGATAAAACCACCACCGTAACAGATAGAAGCAGGCCAAATCTGAAGGTAATGCTACTCAATGCTAGAAGTCTAAACCTCAAAATGCACTCTCTCGAGGCACTCATAAAAATGGAGAACATCAATATCTGTGCAGTAACTGAGACCTGGTTCAAGGCTCCAGAGAGCACCCCTGCAATACCAGGCTACAATTCTTACCACACTTTTCAGCCACAAAACCAGGACCGAAACACTAAAGGTGGAGGAGTGTCCATATTCACCAAGGATATTCACACCTCCAGGCTAGTTGCCCAACACAATGCATCTGAAATTCTCCAGGTGCAACTAACACTAGGTAGGACTGCAATCCAAATTGTAGCTTGCTACAGATCCCAGCCATGCCCCAAGATACTCACTACACCTTTCTAAACATACTGGAAAATATTAAGATACAACCAAACACCATAATACTGGGTGATTTCAACTACCCTGCCATTAATTGGGAAAACTACTCAGGTGCCAACTCCTTTTCCCAATGGTTCTTGGAATTCATAAATTCCAACACCCTGGATCAACTAATCCATTGTCCCACCAGGGGCTCCAATATCCTAGACCTGGTCATTACCAACATGGGAGATAGATGCTCCACACCAGTGGTCACCCCCTCATTGGTCAGGTCTGACCATAAGCAAATCACCCTTGACATCCACATCCCAACACCACCCCCCCAGTAAGGAAACCTCCTTAAAAAACATCTCCAAAGCCAACTTCAAGCTACTGAAGTCAGAAGTGGCAAACTTCACAACACCCACACAGACGGGATCTGGAAGTTCGACTGCAGAATCCTACACTAAGGCACTGTACGAGCACATCCACTCGTGCATGAATTGTGCCATCCCAAATAGAACCAAGATGCTCTTCTCCAAAAAAAGGAAGCCAATCTGGTGGTCCCCTGCTATAAACAAACTATACAACAGAAGGAAGAAACAGCTGCAAAAAAGAGGAAAATCCCAGGATGCAAAAAACTCCCTCACCAGCCTCAGTAAGAAGCTGAGATCCCTCATAAAATCCTCAAAAGCTAGTTACTAAAATAAAATTGCCAAAGATTCCAAAGACAACCACAAGGCATTCTATAGTTATGTCAAGAATCTAAATGGCAATGTTCAGATCTGCTCTGAGTTACAACAGAATGGCATTAAATATACTGATCCCAAGGATATTGCCAACATTCTGGCAGATCGATTTAGTGCCAACTTCACCCCACTCTCACCCCCTAAAGGGCCCATCTCAATACCAAAAGATTGCCAAATTCCGATAATCACGCCCACACAGGTAGAAACTCCACTCTCCAAAGCTAAGATTACAGCATCCATGGGACCAGATGACATCCCAGGCTGTGTACTACATGAACTAGAAAATTAACTGGCACCTCACCTAAGTGTCATGTTTAATCATAGCCTCACTTCAGGCTTCGTGCCCACTGAGTGGCGCACAGCTACAGTTATCCCGCTCCACAAGGGAGGATCCACCTTGGATCCCGGAAACTACCATCCCATCAGTCTGACAAGCCTGATTTGCAAGGGCATGGAACGCATTATCATGGAACTTATAAACAAAAACATTGGCAGCCTTCAAACACTGGACCCCACCCAGTTTGGGTTTGTGAAGGGCCGATCTTGTCTCCTGAATCTGATTGACTTCTTCAAATCAGTCTCCAGAGCTGTGGACGAGGGTAAGGCAGTCCACACAGCCTATCTGGACCTCGCCAAGGCCTTTGACACCATCCCCCACTCTGGAATCGTAGATAAACTTACTAAGCTGGGCATAAATCCCTATGTCACTCGATGGGTTGCTAACTGGCTTACTGACAGAACCCAGACAGTAAAAGTAGCTGATTCCAAATCCAGTTCCAGACAAGTGATAAGTGGAGTATCTCAAGATTCAGTCCTGGGACCACTCTTATTTGGCATCTACTTCTCTGAAGTACAGGCCAACACTAAGGGATTCTGGCTAACAAAGTTTGCAGATGACTGCAAACTTGGAGCCATTATTGGATCTCCAAATTATGTGGATATTCTACAAAAGGGCCTTAAACAGATGCCTGGTGCCAGAGCCATGGGCTCAAGCTTAATGCCAAGAAATGTATAGTTATCCCCTTTGGAAAAAAACATGTACCCATGAATTACCACATAGGTGGCAGGACACTAAACATCAAAAGTGTGATGAGAGACTTAGGAACACAGGTGGACAGTGGTATCACTTTCGATAATCACATTGCCACAACAGTCAGGAAATCCATCTATGTGGCACACCTCATCACTAAGGGCTTTTCATCCAGAAAAAAGGAGGTCATTGTCCCACTGTACTCATCCCTCATTAGACCCATTATAGAGTATAATGCCCCATTTGGTATGCACCTCACAAGACATCTGCAACAGCTTGAAAGGCCACAGAAATACCTCACTAAAAGTATCACAGACCTAAAGCAGATGCCATATACTGACCGTCTAAAAAATCTCCAGCTATACTCTGTGGCATATCATCTACTCAGAGGCGATCTCTGCTTAACATACAAGGCCATGTCAAACCCTGAGCTGTTGGACATGCTCCACTTAAAGAAATACCAATCCCTCAGAGCCACATGCTCTAGGGATCTAAATCTTGTCATCACAATGAACAAAACATGCTGGAGGGATAGGTTCCTGACCCAGAGACTCCCCATACTCTGGAATAGACTGCCCATACATATCAAGCAGAGCACCTCATTGGCCCTCTTCAAAAGGAACCTTGATGATTGGATGTGAGATAGGAAATTCACCCCGGGGATCATGTCAGTCGCTCTGCTAGACAGGGGCCTGGAGAAGTAAATATTGTGGGAAGAAATAACAAGGTAATTGTTATGGCTAGGCTTGCAAAGGCCCTAGGGCTGATAACCTAGTAGCAACCTATGAACCTATGAACCTATGAGCAGTGAGGCCATGTACAACCTACTCCACCCAGGTCAGGGAGGCGATGGAGTAACAGGTCAGGTGGGGTAACCACACATGTAGGCATTGAGAGGAATGATATGTTAATGGGCTGTAGTGATGTGTGTATATTAGCAAGTGCCATGTAGGATGGGGAACATATGTAACTGACTGTGGGACTGTCTGTAAACTCAGGGAAAGTGAGGTAGTAAGGTGGCTGTCAGTGTGAGAGTGTGTGAGTGTGTGTACTGTTATGCAATGCTGTACAGGTCTTGACATGTGTATTTGTTTCCCCCACAGGTGGCAAGGTGTGTCAGGGTCCCCCCTGCATGCAAATTGAGGTAGGTGCCCCTACAGACACCAATGATGATGAAGGTACAGGTGAGGCACAGGTGGGGTTGTCAGAGGCCGACATTGCACCAGCATGTGTCATCACCCTCCTAGCCACCCCAAGCCTGCACACAGTTACAGTGCCCCTACAAACCCCATCACATCTGGCCATAGCAGAGGGACAGTTGGTGCTTGGTGGCAATAACCAGGAAAGTGTGGTGTCCATGCCAACTGTGTCGGGTCACAGTCAGCATAGCCAGATGTCCGGAAAGCCACCACATCAGCAGATGTACTGTGGTGCTCCTGGGAGGACCACAGGTCATCATGCCCCTGGCAGAGGCACCACAACTGGTACCACCAGGAGCATGTTTCAGGCCATAATGGAGGCACAGGCACATATGGAAATGCACTCCAGACAGATCCTGAGACTGCAGAGGTCTGCTTTCGCAGCTGTAAGTGGCAACCTCCATGAACTTGCTGGTGCCTTCTGTGAATATACAAAGGTCATGGATAGATGGTAGGGTGAGGTGGTTGGCCTCCTCGACCGTGGTATGTCTGTGCTAGAACATGTGGTGGGAGTGGTGCAATGGCCATGTGGATGTAGGCCAGAGACACCAGCAGCTGGCAGTCAATGTGGACATGCCAGGATGCACAGCCACTCCCATAGTGGCAGTATCAGCCCCAGCACACCACAGGGGCTGCTGTCCACACCACACCATAGCAGGCCTCATGCAAGTGACCCTGGCCAGGCTCAGGCAGGACATTGTTCCAGCAGACATATGTCATCATCAGGGGAGAGTAGCACCTCAAGGTATGTACCTGCACATGCCCATGGAACCCCTGGCAGGCACAGTCAGTGTGTCCGTGGCTGGAGGCACTGAAATGCACACCCTGCCAGGTATGGTCTGCAGCTGTCCAACATTACCCATATTGGGCAGCCATATGGTGGAACTGTGTGCATGCATACCCACACACTATGCAACCACACCCATACTGACACATACCACATCACCATGACCCAATCAAGGAACCACACCCCTCACCCACACACATGGTGACACATGTTTGAAACACCCTTGGCCTCTGGCACACTGCAACACACCCTGTGCATATGATGATACCTGTGCCACATCCCTGTCATCCATAACATCAATGCAGGGACAGGCTAGCATGGTTCTAATGCACAGTGACTGTAATGGAGTGCCGCAATGTACTGCAGTGCAGAATGTAGTCAGGGGTAATGTGTACTGCATACATGTCAGGTAGTGTAGCCATGCAGCTAAGATGACATTCACACACCCTGTGCATATGATGATACCTGTGCCACATCCCTGCCATCCATAACATCATTGCAGGGACAGGCTAACATGGTTCTGATGCACACCATGACTGTGATAGAGTGCTGCAATGTACTGCAGTGTAGAATGTAGTCAGGGTTAATGTGTACTGAATACATGTTAGGTAGTGTAGCCATGCAGCTATGATGCATCTCAGCTGTTGGTAACACCAATTGATATACCCATATTGTCATCCATTTGTGCTGTAGGCATACATGTGTCAGCAGGAGGATGGTCCGCAGTCATATTCCACAGGGGTATGTCAGTGTGGTGACAACATGGCCGTGAAATATGTGGTGTACAGTTGCACACATGCCACAGGTATGTATAACAGTTATTGGCCAAGCAAATATGACCGGTGGCCTGCTAGTACAGGTATAATCTGCATCCTTATGTCAAGCCATCCACATACACACACATCCTTACTTGGCGACACTGTGTCTAGACCCCAACCCAGGTATGTAGTGGTATTGAACTGTGTGGCTGCCATTGCACACATGACATCATCTGTAGGGTGAGGTGTGTACCAGGTCAGACATGCAGACCATCCACAAACATGTACATTATGGTAATGGGGGATGTAATGTTTGTATATGGTGACTACATAGTCTGTCATACCATCATATACACATTGACTGGCACATAACAGGTAGACACACATCTTAGAGACCTGGTTGAATAGTTGCTTACTAACTAGTCCATGTGTCCAATGTGTTACAGGTAGGCTGCACACAGCACATGTGTAACTGGGCTGTATCCTGTTATCTGTTACCTGTATGGGTGATGGTGACATTGGCCACCTGAGAGTGGTATGAGGACCATATACCATGTGTACCATGGTGTAAAGACAGTGTACACAGCACCCACATGCCCCACTGGATATTATACACACACTAGAACTCATCTTGATACTCTGACATACCCACTATCACACATTGGCATGACTCAAAAAGAACCCATTGCATATCACAACAGTGGTACCACAGGGATATGCATGTGATGCACACGTCACAGGCATAGTAGGGTGTTGCATTTCGTTGTCACATCTATGGGTGACAACAACAATTTCCGTACTACTGTGTGGCAATGTGTATTGTAATAAGAGTATGTGGACTCGGACTGGTGTACCCTACAGATATGCACACATACACACATGTAGTAAACCTTAATGGCCATGACCAATGACCATGCCTTCCGACCCATTGGTGCAGCACTGTTGTGCTGGTACTGCAAGGCACATGTAGCTGTTAGGGAGCGGAGTGTAACAGGCTACATGTTACGTTAATGGGGTTGAGAGGCACCACACACTATACGAGTTGTACAAATAGGCATCCCCCCAGCCAAACACGTCCACCCTGTAATACACTACCAAGTGTTGGAGATATCATAACCAGGGCCAATGGCAACATGGGCACACAATGTTACCTGTACTACATCCCACCTATATGATGTCAGGCTGTTATTGATAAAATACCATGCAATACAGTCTGGCTCCCATGGGGAATGTATTATGTGGAAGCCATCAACATTACCAGGCTTCAGATACACAGACACAGATATGCAGATACAGGTATACATATATATATATATATATATATATATATATATATATATATATATATACATGTGATAACACATACACATGCAGTTATTTGTGCAGTACAATACATAAGTGGTAGGTGCACACAATATGGAACAGCCACTATGCCTACAGTTGTCCCCTGAATGACTGGACACTGTATGTGCCCCCCTTACAAATGACAATCATTGCCTGTAACATGCACCCACAGAGAGGTCATAGGTGAAACAACACCCACAGGTTTGCAGGCATGGAAACCTTTTATCATGTACTATTACAGTTCTACATGCCATGCCATATAGCTGTTCAGACACTGACAACTATATCAATGTAGTGATGCTACAGTGGACCAGTTACACTCATACAGTAGGCTGGAAAGGTTCACAGCTGTTGCTGTTCAGGCCAAGCCATTCACATTGTACAATAGGAAAGCCACACTGGGCCACAGGATACCTAACAATCGACAGTATGTACTCCAGGTGTGTAGTTCAGCAGCCTCTATCTACACACTGTACAAACACAGCAGGTGGTATAGACTTCTTATGACCACATGGGTTGTAACTGCTACATAACATGTTATAACTGACACCATCATGCATTCAAACACCCCAACACACAGAACAGTTTGTATGGCAGGGGGCAGTAGTCCTGCAGTACCCAGATCCATGTCAGTAATGTGTATATAGGTGAAGTATATGGTACTGTACATCCAGATACCTTAAGGCAGCTCAGCCCTGATGCCCCCACATTTTGTAGCAGCCTAGGTCTTTTCTGGTGCTCCCCCTAGACTCAATAATACAGGGTCATATACCACTGTTACACTGGGCTCTGCAGTGCATGAGGGCACACGTATTTTGTAGGTGGCGCCCACACATATATGGCCCCAGCCCCACCATATGTGTGGGGGTTACAATGGCAGTGGACTGATGGCAGACATGGCAGTGTGTTATTCTCCCAGCCCACTATGGATCAACCACCGACATCATGATATATGTGCACAGCTTGGTATGTAGGTGATGGACAGAGGCTGGAATACAGGCACATATCTGGACATCTGTTGCCATATACTATGCAAGGTGCAGGTGTTACAGGATAGTCTGTAACATACCCTTAGTTAGGGAATTGCTGGTATGGATGACCATGGATGTAGCCATGTACTGGTAACATGCAACACACACACTGCCAGTGTATTATCTGACCTGTGTGGTGGATAGACAAGATATAATAGGCACAGATCCAGCCAGCATGAGGGTAGGCCCACAGATGTGTGCTATGCAGATGGACTGCATTCCATGGCAAACTAGTATGTACACCCACACCCTGAAACACCAGTACTGTACAAAGCATAACACATCTCCACTCGCAGTCTGTCTGTACTTCCTGATCCTCCTACAAATATGTGGCTGCCCTGAGTGTGCCAGTTCTCCTGTATGGGGAATTGCTGCATGCTGTCGGTAGCACTGCTGCCCACACACAGGACGGATGCCCATCACACAGGAGATGTAATGGGACCGCGCACACATGATGTGGGAATCTGTAGTGGGTGGTTGCCATGACAGTGTTAATAGGGTGTAGTACACATGTGTAATCATATATCTGGCTATCTGGATATGTATATTTACAAATATTTCCACGATAGTTCCTGGACATGAAGTGTAGGCCAACTCCAGCCTGTATGTTCCCAATGTTGTAGTTGCAGGGGATGTCAGGTATTTATAGCAGGTATACTAGTAGACTATTCCTACAGTCATTGGGATTGTCTTCACAGACATGGTGTGTGTGGCAGGTCACATCTGCTCATAACATGTGTGGCATTGGTTACTGAATGACATCCAAAGGATATCAGTGTACAGTACTGCTGCTAGCAAGTAATGCCGCTGTGGACTGCAGCAGAGATTTTGGCCAATAAATGTGGGGGTCTGACACAGTCTGTACAGTCCAGAGGTATACACATAAGCCCTTAGTGCTACACATGTGTACCATGCCTGACAATATGGATGTGGAAGGCCATGTAGATGGGTATACACATAATGACTGGTATATAATGTCCACCATAGGTCATGCATTCAAACACCCCTGCCTGGCCTGTAACAGTATGACTGCTGGTACAAAGGTGCCATGGCCACATACTACACAATAGGTTTTGACATACATCTGCAATGCATCCCACTGCCCTGTATGACATACATGACTGTTAGGGGAGGCTCGGGAGCGGGGCATCTGGCAAGTATCTGCACATGAAATCTCAATGGGTAGGTACACTCAGCTGCTAGGCATGTCACAATGCACTGTGCAGGCTGCAGGCAGACTGGCTCAACACTGGCCTACACCTCCCAAGGGGGAATGCACATGTACCTGCATATAAAGCAGGCTCCACAGGCATGTCTCAGCACAGGGTAAGATACACCTGTGTGACAGTGCATATCCACAACCAATGTGAATACAGCCACAGCCACATATGGTTAGCTAGCATGGTATTACAGTATATGGGCTATGTGTTCGACACCATCCTCATATGTGCCACTCACAGACTGACCCTACATATACTGGCCTGCTACACAGTTTGGTCTGGTGGCTGTCTGTGGTAAGGGACATGTGTGTTTATGGCCCTACAAACATGTACGCCACTACAGTACCATACAGTGGGGCAGCATGTAGCATTTGATAGTAGGGGAACTACAACAATGTAATCTACAACAGTCTGTACCCAGGCTAAGGTACATCTCAACACTACACACACTGTCGACATTCACCATAGATACACAGACCTCAGTACTATATGAACATCCACAGAATGTGCAGGTAATGTAATGTAACCCCTAATGTACATAACATGTGTAGCAGTCAGATATATCAGTGGCTTGTTCTCAGACATGATGCCAAAAAGTATGGTGTACAGCACATATGCACCACTTCATGCATGACCTATGTACAAAGATTGACAGGGGTGTGGCTGGGAGCACATATACAGGGCCAATATTGACATGTTGCTATGATAACCACATACATTTACTGTTGATACAGGGTTGTTGCAACATATGTCCTTTGAGGGATATGACGTCTGCGACTACCACAGCTTTCTCCATCTACTGACTGCAATCCTCACACTACCTTCAGCAGTTGACAGCTAGATGCTCTGTGGATGACACATGCAACCACGGATACAACACTGCCCAGGCTGCAGATGACCCTGCAGATGGAGATTCCCCATCAGCATGGAACTGACATGACAGGTATTGAGACATGTGCAACAGCCATATCCATGCAAACACTGTGAAAGCAACATTACTCCAAATGCAGTATAGCGGCACTTACAGTCTGTAGTCAGATCAGGCACATCCACCTCCTGTTTGTTGCACTGTTTCCACAGTGTATGTTGTTAGAAGTACACTGCAATCCATCTGAAATGCTGTTTGGCAGATGACAGATCTAGTTCCTGCTCACATTGATTGAAAAGGGCAAACACCACACCACCATGATGTTCCTAGGTATTGGAGTGTGTTTCCATACAGTTGGCTATGGGGATGTTACCACAGCTGTTTCACATGTGACAAGCTAGGGGAGGGCTGCGATTTGTGCAGAGGCCATGAGCTGATCATGAGCATTACTTACATTACACATGCTGCTGCCTAAGCAAAGCAGGTGTAGGTCTCCACGTCCACCTGAGAGAGGGTGTGAGACACAGACAGAGGCTAATACATGTCAGGGAGGGGCGGGAGGGTAAAACTGAAGCATGGTTGTGTCACACACCTAGCAGCACAGGGTATCAACCCCCTAACAACTATATAGTGCTAGCACAGTTTGCTGCAATTATTGGATATGCCACAAGGGTTACCTGTTGTGGAGCACTCAGAACATATATGTGATGGTGAGTGACATCTGCAACAGGGATACAGTAGCTGTACAGTAGGTGACATACATATGCCTGTCGACATGAACAGGTGCCAGTGTCAACACAGCCACACTCTCACAAGGACACACGCACACACATTGACACATGTGCAGGGCCAGGTGTACAACTCATCAGTTGTGGGATTGCCACATCACATCACTGTGCAGGTATCCCATGCACCACACAGGTCATACGAGGGCTGTACGGGTGAAGGATATGGGAAGGTGTCTGACATCAGACAGCATGCTGCAGTATGCCCATGGGGGTCATAGGGAGTGTGGATGTGAACATCTGCAGCATGCAACATACACACACAAATACACAGGGTGCCACTACTGACATGCATGGGTGCATGTGTGGTGTTCGTCTGTGCCAGACGGCTGTCCAAGGCTAGGCAATGGGTGTACCTTGGCATCAGGCCACATGACAATGGTCTGCATAGTGCTCAGGGATATAGTGTCTGCATTTGTCCACAGAGGCGGGTATTGTATCCCCCATCTGATCACCTGGGTGACTACTGTGTGTGGGCAATGCTGTGCATCACTGTTCCTTCGTCCATGACATAGACAGCATCTGGGATGTGCACACCTCCCACATGCATGTACAGTGACATGTGGAACTGTACCTGGGGTGTCCAGCCCATGTTGTGTACACAGATTATCATCAGATGTGCCAGTCCTGGCCACCTGTGGTGGGAGATGGTAATGGCCAGCAGCTTTACCCTGCACCTACATGGTGTGCATGCTATCAGCATTCCTTGGTGTCAGTGGCATCTGTCCATATGGGCATGTCAGGCATGGTATGTCCGTTGTGGGTCACATGTGATGGCACCACAGGTGGTGCAGTTGTCCATTGGGGAACATGGGGGAGGTGCACTATCTGTATGTATGTGCATATTGGACAGATGAACTGGGTGTCATGCCATCTGTGGCCCACCGCTGTCACTCCATAGTTACCATCAGTGGCTAATATTCAGTGTACTACCCACATATTGGCTGTTACCTAGGCATGTGTGTGTGTGTGACACATGGGGTGAGTGTGTGCTCTAGGTAATACTGGGGTTGCTAACTGTGATTGCCAGGCCTTGATGTCACATGTCTGGGTATGGCTCTGCACCCACGGCCTCTGAGCCATATCACATGTGTTATCCCTGTACAGTCGACATTGTGATATGTAGTATGGCCACCATATAAGAAATATGCAAACCCGCTCCACATTGGCCACACAGTCACCACCACCTCTACGAGTTACAAACACACACTCACACCTGTCATGTTTGGGAGTAGAACCCCTACCTAACTAGTGTATTACGCTACAGCACTATACAGTTATGGTACGCGCCATGGACATTATTGGAGTAGTCATTTCCCAAAAGTGTATTTCACACTGACTGACATCAGCAGGATTGCCAAAGTTGGGCTTTGAACTGAATGCAAGAGACTAGCATAAAATGCATTGCTCCCTACCCAGACAGTGTCACACAGCACATCCGGAACTGCCATGTGTGGGGATGGAACCTAACCGTGCTTTTAATTCACAATACAGCAGCATGCAGTTACAGAATATGCTATGGTGATTACTGGTATGCAACCTTTTCAGAGGTGTATTTCTAGGTGAGTGACATCGGCAGCCTTGCCAAAGTTGGGTATGTGAAATGTAAGGGGTGTAAGTACCCTAAAAGCATTGCTCTCTACACAGTCAGACATGCATGCACGCACACACAGTTGGCAGGTTGGGGGCTAGAACCCCCCAACTAACTCCTTACTCACACTATGGCCATACAATGTTACAGGATGTGCTACAGAAATTACTGGGCTACAATTGTCCCAGAAGTGTATTTCAAGTTGCGTGACATCAGCAGCCTTGCCAAAGGTGGGTATTCAACTTGTAAGGGGTGTGAGTAGCCTAAAAAACATTGCTCTCTACACAGTGACAGATACACAGATGCCACATCTGGGGTTTAATCTCCTACCTAACTACATTATCACACTACAGCAGTACACAGTGACAGCACGTGCTATGGAAATTACTGGGTTACAGCTTTCCCAGGGGAGCATTTCTAGGTGGGTAACATCAGCAGCCTTGCCAAAGTTGGGTATGTGAAATGTAAGGGGTGTGAGTCCCCTAAAAGCATTGCTCTCAACACAGTCAGCAGGTTGGGGGCTAGAACTCCCACCTAACTCCTTAATCACACTATGGCCATATGGTGTTATGGGACATGCTATGGAGATTACTGGGCTATGATTGTCTCAGAGGTGCATTTCAAGTTGCATGACATCAGCAGCCTTGCCAAAGGTGGGTATTCAACTTGTAAGGGGTGTGAGTAGCCTAAAAAGTATAGCTCTCTACAGAGTCAGTGACAGACACACACATACACACTATGTCTGGGGTTTGACCTACTACCTAACTACATTAGCAAACTACAGCAGTACGCAGTTACAGCATGCACTATGGAGATTACTGAACTACAGCTTTCCCAGGGGAATATTTCTAGGTGGGTGACATCAGCAGCCTTGCCAACGTTGAGTATGTGAAATGTAAGGGGTGTGAGTACCCTAAAAGCACTGGTCTCTACACAGTCAGACTTACACACACAGTTAGCAGTTCAGGGGCTAGAACTCCCAACTAATGCCTTAATTACACTATGGCCATACTATGTTATGGGACATGCTATGGAGATTACTGAGATATAAATTTCCCAGAGGTGTATTTCAATTTACGTGACATCAGCAGCCTTGCCAAAGGAGGATATTCGACTGGTATGGGGTGTGAGTAGCCTAAAAAGCATTGCTCTCTACACAGTCAGTGACTGACAGAACACACACACAGACAGTTGCCAGGTCTGGGGTTTGACTTCCTACTTAACTACATTATCACACTACAGCAGTATGCAGTTACAGCATGCACTACGGAGAGTACTGGGCTACAGCTTTCTCAGGGTAGTATTTCTAGGTGGGTGACATCAGCAGCCTTGCCAAAGTTGGGTATGTGAAATGTAAGAGGTGTGAGTACCCTAAAAGCATTGCTCTCTACACAGTTAGACATTCACACACAGTTGGTAGATCAGGGGCTACAACTCCCAGCTAACTCCTTAATCACACTATGGCCATACAATGTTATGGGACATGCTACAGAGATTACTGGGCTACGATTGTCTCAGAGGTGTATTTCAGGTTGTGTGACATCAGCAGCCTTGCCAAAGGAGGGTATTCGACTTGTAAGGGGTGTGAGTAGCCTAAAAGGCATTGCATTCTACACAGTCAGACATGCATGCATACACAGACAGTTGGCAGGTCAGGGGCTAGAACTCCCAACTAACTCCTTAATCATACTATGGCCATACGATGTTATGGGATGTGTTCCGGAAATTACTGTCCTATGATTGTCCCAGAGGTGTATTTCAAGTTGCGTGACATCAGCAGCCTTGCCAAAGGAGGGTATTCGACTTGTAAGGGGTGTGAATAGCCTAAAAAGCTTTGCTCTCTACACAGTCAGTGACAGACAGACATGCACACACAGACTCACACACGCACAGTTGCCACGTCTGGGGTTTGACCTCCTATCTAATTACATTACCATACTACAACAGTATGCAGTTATAGCATGTGTTACGGAGATTATTGGGCAACAGCTTTCCCAGGGGAATATTTCTAGGTGGGTGACATCAGCAGCCTTGCCAAAGTTGGGTGTGTGAAAGGTAAGGGGTGTGAGTACACTAAAAGCATTGCTGTCTACACAGACAGTGACAGACAGACACACACACACAGACTCATACAGTTGCCACATCTGGGGTTAGAACTCCTACCTATCTAATCTATCACACAACAGTAGTACGCAGTTATGGGACACGCCACAGAGATTACGAGCCTACAACTCTCCCAAAGGTGTATTTCACATTGGATAACCTCAGCAGGCTTGTTAGGGTACCGCTATGGGGTGGTCAGTGTGTGCATGGACCATACACCATTCATGTAGGGGTGACATGCCACAGGAAACCACACATGGGGTCATATGTCACAGGTGCGTGTATAGGGCAACTAGCTGACTATGTCCTTGTACAGCCATGTTGCGCAGCTCGTACATGGACCACATAGTCTGTGGTGTTGACAGATACTGGTCGCTAGTAACTGCAGTGTTTGACATCTGCACTTGATGTGTTTGGGGACCTTTGGCTGTGTCCTCGGTAGGACAGGCGTGGATGGCTCCTTGTTACGGTCACCTTATTCCACACATCTATATCCATCTACCTTTGGCATATTATGGTGTGTTGTCCTTATATATATATATATATATATATATATATATATATATATATATATATATGTCTGTATTCCTATCCACTCTGTGTACAAGGCATTAGTGGTGCATACTGACATGTGCCTGCAGTAACTATTGCAACCGCTGGATATGTCTGGTCCACTGGCGTTTGCATACATGGCCTTCATGTGTTTGTGTGAGCATGCCCAGTATGACCTTTCAGTATGTTGAATACTGACATTGCCTTCATTTCTCTGTGTGTGTGAGCATGCCCAGTAAGGCCATCTGTTATGCATGTGTGGAGCATGTCCGATGGTTTGTACTGCACAGCTGACCTTTGTGTTGTACACCAACAGGTAGCATGCTGTGTCTGCAGGGTATCCACTGATGATTTGGCATTGACTGTTGCAACATGTCTGCATAGTGGGGGCTACACCTGACTATTTCTACACAGGATTGGGGGTATAGGTTCATAGGTTCATAGGTAGGTACTAAGCTATCTGCCTGAGGGAATTTATAAGCCTAGCCAGAGTGTGTCAGCTTTCGCTGCCCCATTGATTAATTAACTGAACCTCTGTCAAGAAGAGCCAATGAAGTGATCCCAGGGGTGTATTTTCTGTTACCCATCCATTCGTCAAGGTTTCTCTTGAAGAGTGTTAGTGAGGGGCTCTGCCTAATGTAGTTAGGAATTTTGTTCCAAAGCATGGGGAGTCTCTGTAACAGGAATATATCCCTCCAGCATGTTCTATTTATTGTTGTGGCAAGGTTTAGCTCACTAGAGCAAGTGGCTCACAGTGACTTGGATTTCTTTAGGTGGAGCATGTCCATCAATTCTGAGTTGTACATGGCTTTGTATGATCACCTCTGAGTAAGCGATATGTGACTGAGTACAGCTGGAGTTTTTCCAGTCGGGCTGCATAGGACATATGTTTGAGGCCAGTAATCCTCTTGGTGAGGCACTTTTGTGGACTTTCCAACTGTTGGAAGTGTCTTATGAGGTACATCCCAAATGGGGCATTGTACTCTATGATGGGTCTGATGAGTGACGAGTATAGGGGTACTATAACTTCTTTATTTCTAGATGCGAACCCTTTAGTAATTAGATGAGCTACATAGAAGGATTTCCTAACTACTTTGGCAATATGATTGTCAAAGGAGAGATTAATATCCACCTGGGTCCCCAGATTTCTTATTACCTCTTCTGTATTAAGAGGGCTGCCACCTATGTGGTAATTCATGGGTGTTTTGTTTTCCCAAACGGGATGACTATGCATTTTTTGGCATTTAGCTTGAGACCATGACTTTGACACCAGGTGTCCATCTCAGTAAGGCCCTTTTGGAGAATGTCCATGTCAGCCGGAGAGTCAAGTATGGCTCCCAGTTTGCAGTCATCGGAGAACTTGGTTAGCCATAGTCCTCCTGTGTTTGCCTGTACTTCTGAGAAGTATATGCCGAACAGTAGGGGGCCCAGGACCAAGCCTTGTGGGACACCACTTGTGACTGATTTAGAGTCGGACCTGGAGCCCGCTATTCTTAGTTTCATAGTTTCATAGCTTGGTACTAGGCTATCTGCCCTGGGGCATTTATAAGCCTAGCCATAATGATGTGGCTTTCGCCACCCCATGTAATGGTACAAAAGTGTACAGAATAGATTTAGAATACTGTGCCTCTGTCTAGTAGTGACACAGTGAAGACCCCCTTACATAATAGAATTAGTTTACTGTGCCCCTGGGGTAAACCTACGATCTCCCATCCACTCGTCAAGATTTCTCTTGAAGAGAGTCAGTGAGGGGCTCTGCCTAACATGAACTGGGATTCTGTTCCAGAGTATGGGAAGCCTCTGAGTTATGAATCTGTCCCTCCAGCATGTCCTATTCATATTTGTGCTGAGGTTCAGATCTTTAGCTCTCGTGGTTCTGATGGATTTGGATTTTTTGAGGTGGAGCATGTCCATCAATTTCTGATTGGACATGGCCTTGTATGTCAGGCACAGATCACCTCTGAGTAGGTGGTATGCTACTGAATAGAGTTGGAGTTTTTTTAGTCTGGCAGCATATGACATATGTTGGAGACCCTTGATCCTCTTAGTGAGGTACTTTTGGGGTCTTTCTAGCTGTTGCAAGTGCCGGGTGAGGTACATACCAAATGGGGCATTGTACTCAATCATGGGCCTGATAAGGGAGGAGTACAGGGGCACAATGACCTCCTTTGATCTGGATGTGAATCCCTTCATGATAAGGTGGGCAAGGTAGAAAGTCTTTCTAACCACTTTGGCAATGTGGGTGCCAAATGAGAGGTCACTATCGACTTGGGTCCCCAGGTCTCTGATTACTTTTTCTGTACTCTGTGGGTTACCGCCTATGTGATAATTTGTGGGCACTTTGTTTTTCCCAAAGGGGATGACTATACATTTTTTGGCATTTAGTTTAAGGCCATGACTCCGGCACCTTTTGTCCGTTTCAGTGAAGTCTTTCTGTAGGATGTATGTGTCAACTGATGTATCGACTATGGCGCCTAGTTTGCAGTCATCTGCGAACTTGGTCAGCCACAACCCTCCCATGTTTGCTTTCACATTAGAGAAATAAATGCCGAACAAGAGGGGTCCCAGGACAGAGCCCTGTGGGACACCAGTTGTCACTGGCTTTGAGTCTGACATGGCTCCAGTGATTTTGACTTTATGGGTTCTATCCTTTAGCCAGTTTGCCACCCATCTTGTGACATATGGATTTACATTTAAGCTGTTGAGCTTGTCTATGATGCCAGAGTGGGGTATTGTGTCGAAAGCTTTAGCCAAGTCCAGGTAGGCTGTATGGACTGCTTTGCCCTCATCAATGGCTCTAGTGACTGTTTCGAAAAAGTCAACCAGGTTCAAAAGGCAGGATCTGCCTTTTACAAAGCCGAACTGGGTGGGATCAAGTGTCTGTAAGTCCCCAATGTCTCTGTTTATTAGTTCCATAATGATTCTTTCCATAGCTTTGCAGACCAGGCTGGTTAAGCTTATGGGGCAGTAGTTACCAGGGTCAGTAGAGGTGCCTCCTTTGTAGAGTGGGACTACTGTTGCTGTACACCAGTTTTCAGGTACATATCCTGTTGTAAGGCTAAGGTTAAATAGCATTTTTATGTGCGGGTTTAGCTCCTCTTGGAGTTCACATAGCATGCAACCCGGGATACCATCAGGTCCCATTGATGCTGTGTTTTTAGTTTTGCTGAGGGCGGTTCTCACCTGGACATCTGAGTTGACAGGGAGGTTACATTCAGCTGGGATAAGTATTTCTTCTTTTGGGGGTGAGGGAGCAGAGAAATTTGCACTGAACCTGTCTGCCAGAATGTTGGCAATATCTGTGGGTTCAGAGTATTTTTTGTCATTGTGAACTAACTCTGAACATATCTGAGGGTTTCCGCCCAGGTTTCTAACATAGCTGAAGAAGGCCTTGTGGTTATCTTTAGTGTCCATAGCGATTTTTCTCTCAAAGTTGGCCTTGGATGTTTTTATGAGAGAACGTAGCTTTCTACTAGTGCTGATCAGAGATGCCTTCTCTTTATGGGATTTTGCTCTGTCGTGCAGTAGCTTCCTTCTCTTGTTATACAATTTGTTTATGGCTGGGGTCCACCAGACAGAACGCCTGCCCTTGGTGGAGAGGGTCTTGGTTTTATTTGGGATTGCATGGTCCATGCATTCTTGGAGATGTCCGTAGAAAGCATTTGTGAAGGATTCTGAATTGTGGGATGTGGTTTCCACTGTCCCAGTGGGCTTAAAGGATAACATCTCAGTTTTAAGAAGTGTAAAGTCGGCTTTTGAGAGGTTTTTCACTGTAGTCTTTTGTGTTGGGGGTGGAAGTGGGATATGTATATCCAGGGTGATTAGTTTGTGGTCAGAACTCACTAGTGAAGGGTATACTTCCGGTGTGGAGCACTTTGTCCCCATGTTTGTGATGATCAGGTCTAGTATATTATCTCCCCTTGTGGGAGAGGTGACTAGCTGTTCCATTGCATTTGAATTTATGAATTCCAGGAACCTTTGAGCTAGGGTGTTTGGGCTAGAATAATGCACCCAGTCTATGTTAGGGTAGTTGAAGTCTCCCAGTATGATGGTGTTTGGTGAGACATTCATATCCTCCAATGTCTTCAGGAAGGCTGAGTGGGGTTCCTGAGATTGGGAGGGTGGTCTGTAACATGTTACCAGTTGTATAGCAGTTTTGCCTATGGTTAGTTGCACCTGGATGGTCTCTGATGCTTCATGTGTTGCCACTAACCTGGAGGTGTGGGTGTCCTTGATGAATATGGACACTCCCCTTCCCTTTTTGGTTTGTCCCGAGTTTTGGGGCCGAAAAGCATGATACGAGGTATAGCCCGGTAGTGCTTCGAGAGCCTCCATCTTGAGATTTAGACTTCTGGCGTTGAGCAGCATTACCCTTAATTTTTTTCTATTTTTGTTTTCTAAGGAGATGGGTTTGCCTTTTGAGCCTTGCCTAAAAAAGGCACTATGGGGGAGACAAGAGCCTTAGCCAATATCCAGAAGCCCAGTGGTGACAGATGCAAGCCGTCCCTTGCAAAGCAGCGTGGCTTGTCCAGCATGTCATCCCAAGCAGACAGACATTGGATCCCCCTAGAATGACACCAATATTTGAGCCAATTATTAAAGCTGGTCATCTTGTCTTTGTATTGTGGCATCATTCTTGGTGAAGGCAAGATGCTGCTCAGGGTCAGGGTCATACCAGCCTGGGCTACATAATCAGAGAGCTCCTCTATGTCTCTTTTCATGTAGTCCAGGGAGGTACATCTCAGGTCATTCACGCCGGCATGGACAATGACGGAGTCATATTTGTACTTGCTTTGGAGTGACCTGAGTGCATGTGTTATGTGGCGGATCCTAGCTCCCGATAAACAGCTCACCGTTACCCTCTCCTTGTTCAGCCTGGTAAGCGGAACGTCAGTGTGTCTGACTATAGAGTTACCTATTACTAGTGTATCAGGCATGGTGTTTGGCCTTAAGGGCTGTGATTGTTTGACACACTGATTTATTGAAGTATGTGATGCATGTGTTATGTTTTGAGGTGGTGGATTTTTGGGTGTCTGCATTGGGAGCCTCTGCTGTTTTGGTAATTTTTTTGTTAGAGCCTCCGAGTATGTCTTTGTGTTATTATGTGTTTGGTTTGCAGTTGGGGTAGGTCTATGTGGGACTGGGTTTGGTGTGTGTGTGGTTACCTTACCGTGTGAGTTCTATCTGTAAGCCAGTTGGCAACCCATCTCATGATGTAGGGGTGTATGTTCAGGCTGGTGAGTTTTTCTATAATTGGAAATTATAATTTTCTAAATGGGTGTGCATCCAGGGCTAAAAGATAAACAATGCCTAGAGTCATGTGGTTAGAAATGACATATTCCTTGGCTTTACAAAAAAAGGCTAGTGGGATTAATGGGTTTATAAATACCAGGATCACTGGCCGAACCTCCTTTGTACAATGACATCACAATAGCTATTCTCCAGGCTTTTCCTAAAGAGGGTACTTTGGGGGAAGCTAGAATACAAAAGCCATGGTAAGAGAAATGCATACCATCCTTTGCAAAGCAGGAGGATCTGTCAGTCATCTTGCTTTCGCTAGACATATTCTGGAACTCCAAGGAATGACATTAGCTATCAAGCCAATTGCTAATGCATATTACATTATCCTTGAATTTTGGCATAATTCTATGTCTTTCCTGTGTCTATCAACTACTTAACAAGGTCAGTTATGTCCTTCTCCATATCCTCTTGGATGTAGACCCTAAGGTCGTTCAGTCCCATGTGGGTGATCACAGGACATAGTTACATTTGTTAGGAAGACTAGATCTAAGAATCTTTAAACCATCTTAGCTCCTGATTCCAGAAAGACAGCTAATAGTCACTCTGTTCTTGCTTAGACTTGTGAAGAGTCAGCGTGCCTCACAACAGATTCACCAACTACCAAAACATTTTGCAGAGTGGATGTATCTGTCATTGTCCTTAAGGGCTTTTGGCATACACCCTAGTGGCAAATTAAAGTATGTCTAACGACTGGTAATGTACAGTATGTGATGATGATGATGCAGAGGTGTGTCCTGTGTATTTATTAGTTTCAGTTCTGAGAGACTTGGGTCGTGGCCAGTGTAAAAGTATTATTGATGTGAACCAGATTCTGCACAGGGTGGAGCTTAATTTTAACATTTGGTTGCAATAAGGCATGGAAAGAGTCCTTGGAAATTACATTTGAGTTGTATTTACACTATTAGGATAATGTACCTGTTGTGTTTTATGCTTGTTTATCAAATCCATTTACTTGGAGCTTTATTGTTGCCACCAAATCTCAGATTCAGTTGCAAAAGTACTATAATATAACTGATATAATTTAAGTTCATACCATAAGCATTGCTAAAGCTTATAGAACTGAATTAATGTTTACTGTTATTAATTAGAATTTAGTCATATTATTGTTTAAGCTGCATAGTAAACTGTACTTGGACTATAGTTTAAAATTCATATATCTGTTAATAGGAAAGGATGAGAGTGTCAAACTGTAAAGAACAGAAGAAAAATAATGGTTACAATACGAAGAAAGTTCCACAGTTTAGGATGGGGTAGAGAGCAGGAAGATGGGAACCCACCTGCTTGCAGTTGTTCATCAAAACATAACAGGAATTGAGGCATTTAGTGTTTGGGAATAAAATGCCTGATTTGGGAAATGCATTAAATTAGGGTAGATTGCACTAAAACTTGTAAGGGAGGTAGCATGATGACCTCCTCCCAGAAAGAGTATGATTAGTGTTCCATATAAGTATGCAGCCAAACGGATTTGAAAAGAATAAAAACTACAAGGAGAACTCAAAGGACAAGGATGGCCAGTAATATGCATACAGCTTATCAAGTGTAGGGAGAAAATAAATTAGGTAGTAATCGCTGATGAGGAAGCTCAGACTTTAAAAAAGATGAATGATCATACCATGTTTTCAAATGAAAAACGGAATCTAAGGAAGATAGTTTCAAAAGAATACAAAAAGGAAGAGAATTGTAGATGCAAAAATAATTCTAGATTTATCTCTTTGGGCTTTTGCTGTTTTGCTTTCTGAGTAAAAGTCTGGAAGATACTGAGGACATGTACCACATGAATGCAGAAGATAGAGAAAGAGAAAGAAATGCTGGGAATTGGAAATGGAAGATATAACAGAGGCATGGGAATCCAGAAGCACAGAAACAGTGCAAGGAGTAAGAAATGGAGCAGACAGCAAGAACTATAAAACATGGCTCAGGACAAAGGCATTATTTTCATACTGAACCCTTATTTTTAAAGGCAAATTTACAAATGTATTTTATTATGAATAGGATTGTATTTGCACTTTAAATTTTGATGGCATAAATTGCTGACCAGAAAGTCAGATTCATGAATTGCATTGCTATGGAAACCTTGAACCATGTTCTAAGAGTCAGATGTTACAATCACATGTTACAATGTCGTGTTTCACTTTATAAGTTTAGCTCTGTATTGCTACGGTAAGTGATGACAGTGATGACGATCCCAGATGACATATGTCTGCAGTTATGCTACTACATGTCAAGCAGGCCCATCTGGAACACCTGCTCCGGCTATTCTTTTTTCTTGTCTTCATTACAGCAAGTGACAGCCAACTGCTACCGAAATGTTTAGTTCAAAGGTCACTGGCCTTTTAAGACCAGAGATACATTTCAGAAGAAAATTTTACTCAGCTGAAAATGTAAGCAATAGACTAGGCTCATGTGTGCCAAAATCAAAGCTCATAGTACATTTGAACCATGATATCTTAAACAATGTAATTAATGCTTTGTAAAATGTAATGAGTTACAGGACACGTAATGTAATGGAAAGGGGAAAATGCAAAGGTAAAAGTATCATATACATCTGACATCCCAGAGATTTATTTAATCAAGAAAATACTGTAGAATAAAGTGAAGTCACAGTCAATGCAGGTAAATAAAATATGTGCAGTGAAGTAAGTCATAAACATTTATTTTAAAGATAAATATTACCATTTGTAGTATGAAATATTCTAGGATATACCTAACATTTTCTATAAAGAAAAAAAAAAGAAGAAAACACGCTTCTATGTATATGCTATACCAAAGTTCTTTTAATAAAAGCCATCACAATTTGAATATCTTGATTGCTTTCCACTCCAGATACATATCTCAGAAATCATGGTTGGTATTCACATAAAATATTAAACAATGCAGCTAGACTTTACTGGCATTCCTCATTCAGACTGAAGTAAAACGAGTATTACTAGTGAAAGCAGCAATAGTGCTAGCAGTAGTAATAGTAGTAGTAGCAATAGTAGTAATAGTAGTAGCAGTAATAGTACTTGGAGTAGCAGCAATAGGAGTACTAGTACTAGTAGCAGTAGTAGTACTTGTAGTAATTCTAGTAGCAGCAGTAGTAGTAACAGTAGTATCAGTAGTAGTAGTACTAGTAGTTGCAGTAGTAGTAAAACTGGTAGTAGCAGCAGGCGTAATAGTAGCACTAATAGTAGCAGGAGGAGGAGGACTAGTAATAATAGCAGCAAGTAGTGGTACTTGTAGCAGTAGTAGCAGCAGTAGTAGTACTTGTATTTGTAGTAGCAGCAGCAGTAGTAGTGCTACTAGTAGCAGTAGTAGTACTTGTAGTAGTAGCAGTAGTAGTGCTACTAGTAGCAGCAGTAGTACTTGTAGTAGTAGCAGTAGTAGTGCTACTAGTAGTAGTAGTAGTACTTGTAGTAGTAGCAGTAATAGTGCTACTAGTAGCAGTAGTAGTACTTGTAGTAGTAGCAGTAATAGTGTTACTAGTAGCAGTAGTAGTACTTGTAGTAGTAGCAGTAGGATTTGTATTGTCATCTTAGTATAATGTAGGGTGCATGCAAGAGTGATATTAAGATACTGATTGAAAATTTTGTACAGTGCTTTAACTGTTTAATGGACATTTTCATGACAGCAAAACTAATTTATAATTTGCATGTTTTCTTCTGAATAATTCTGAAAGGGAAATATTACTCTTACCTGCAATACTCTGCCTGCCTACTTTGGTTTTTCTTTTTGAATATCTTTTGCAGTTGCTGGCAGCTCCTTTGCTACAGTTTTGTAATGTCTAGCCTTGCAGTCATATTTTATGTTTGAGTTTCTTGGATTTATCTAGGTACATCATTATCGGTTCATATATTCATAGGTTCATAGGTGTTTACTAGGATAATGACCACAAGGGCCTTTTTAAGCTTAGCTATGCATCCCAAATCTCTGACAAGTTCTGATGCCCTTGATAAGTGTAAGCATGGGCTTGGGAGATTAACTATTTACAGGTTACCCGTGTCCATTAGAGACATAGGTGCCAAACCAGGGACGAATTTCCGAATTCCCATCCAATTGTCCCAGTTGCACTTGGAATTGGGTTAGGAAGGAACTCTACTTCACATGGATGGGGAGCTTGTTCCATAGACGGGGTAGAGTCTGGGATACATACCTATCTCTCCAGCAGGTCCTATTTATATCAAAGGCAAGGTTTAAGTCTTTAGAACAGGTAATTCTGGTGCTGTTTGTTTTGTGGATATGCAGGAAGCCCATCAGAGTGGGGTCAGACAATGCCCTGTATGCCAGGCATAGATCTCCCCTCAAAAGCTTGCAGGAGACAGAATACAGAATAGGGCCTTGAGGCAGTCTGCATAGGACATATCATTTACTCCCTGTATTCTTTTAGTGAGGAACCTCTGTGGATGTTCCAATTGTTGGATATGCTGGGTTAGGTACATACTAAAGGGTTCATTGTACTCAATGATAGGTCTGATGAATGCTGAATAAAGTGGAACAATGACTTCCTTGGACTTAGATGCCAAACCTTTGTTTATAAGTTGCACAACATAGAATGATTTCCTCACCACTGTAGACACATGATGATCAAAGGCTAGGTTACTATCTATGTGTGTCCCTAAGCCCCTGACTACTGGGTCAGCTCTAAGGGGTGTGTTGTCAATATGATAATTACCAGGGATGGATGACTTCCCAAAGGATACTATTATGCATTTCTTGGCATTTCGTTTTAGTACATGACTCTGACACCAGTTGCTTGTCTGTGTCAGCCCCTCCTGAAGAACATTTGTGTCCATGTGGGATTCAATAACAGCTCCTAATTTGAAATTATCTACAAATTTAGTCAGCCAGAGACCACTGACATTAGCCTTGACTTTTGAGAAGTAAATGCCAAAAAGGAGTGGTCCAAGGACTAATACCTGAGGGACTCCATTTGTGACAGGCCTCTTTGTAGAGATGGACTCCCCAGTTCTAACTTATGGGTCCTGTCTGTGAGCCAGTTGGCTATCCATCGGGTGACATACAGGTTTGTACCTAACCTCTTGAGTTTGTTAACAATGCCCGAGTGGGGTATTGTGTCAAGTGCATTGACTAGGTCAAGGTAGGCAGTGTGAACCATTTTGCCCTCATCCATTGCTTTGGTGACCTTCTCAAAGAAGTCAATCAGATTGAGTAGACTTGATCTGCCCTTGACGAAACCAAACTGGGTTGGGTCCAGTGTCTGGAGGTTTACTATATCTCTGTTGATCATCTCCATGATAATTCTTTCCATGGCTTTACATAAAAGACCAGTGAGACTTATGGATCTGTAGTTTCCAGGGTCTGTAGATGGCCCACCTTTGTGCAGAGGGATAACTGTTGCCTTTCTCTATTCATGAGACATGGAGCCTGTTTGGATGCTACAGTTAAATAGTAATTCCAGAGGCCCTAATTGGTCATGTTTCATGCTATTTAGAAGGCATCCTGGGATATTGCTGGGCCCATTGATGCAGTGTTCTTGGTCTTAGAGAGAACATTAAGTACCTGTTCCCTAGTGATAGTAGGGGGAGTTATATTTGATGACATTTCCTGAGGGAAGGTTGAGGGGGAGAGAGTAGTAAAGTTGGAGCTGAATTTATCAGCCAGGAGGTTTGCTATATCTTCTGGCTCAATATAGGTCTCTCCATTTAAAATGAGCTTTGCACACAATTGTGTATTGCCTTTGAGGTTGCAGACATAGCTAAAGAATGATTTCTGGTTGTCCTTGGCCTGGGAGGCCAAACTTACCTCAAATTTGGCTTTGGTTGACTTTATTTGTTCTCTGAGTTGTTTGCTTAATTTGATGAGAGTGCTTTTATCCTGCTGGGTGCTGCATCTCCTAATTTTTGCCATGATTTTCTTCCTTATGTTATATAGCTGATTGATTTTATGATTCCACCAGGGTGGCTTGTTTATGAGTTAGTTCTGTACTTCTTCTTGGTGTGTACAGCTGCCTCTATGCAGCTATTAACATGCTTGAACAGGGTTTCTATGAAGAGTTCTGCATAGGCATAAGTGTTCACAGGGATTATGGGGGCTTGAAATTTTGCCAGGATCTCACTTAATAGCAGGAGGTTAGCCTTACAATAGCTCCTGAAGATTCCAGGTTTAGCTGGGTGTCCAGATTTTATTTTTACTTCAAAGGAGACCATTTTATGGTCTGACTTTACCAGGGAAGGCATTACAGTAGAGGGTGTGCAGCAGTCTCCCATATTAGTGAGGACCAGATCCTGTATGGTTGCACCCCTGGTTGGTGTATTGACTATCTGGTCCAGGCAGTTTGTGTTTACAAAATCCAGGGATCTCTGTGCCTGTGCATTTTGTATTGTATAGGATTCCAAATTAATAGTGGGTTAATTAAATTCACCCCATATTGGGTTAGATGGTTAGTGTTTCTAATATGTTTGAATACATGGTATGGGTTTCCTGGGTCACAGAGGGGGACCTTATAGCTTGCACGGAAGTGGTATTGGATTTTACCTATGGTAATTTGAACATGGAGCAACCCAAGTGCATTGTCCTGTTTGACCAGCCTTGAAGTATATTTATTTTTGATGTAAATAGAGACACCTCCACCTTTAGTCCTTGCCTGTGAAGTAGCTGGCCTAAATGTGGGGAAGGTATTATAACTTTGCACTGTTAGTGTGCTCTCTGTGGCTTTAAACCATGTCTCAGTGACCGCACAGACATCAGCATTCTCGAGGTTAAAGAGAGCTTCTATGGAGTGGAGTTTTTTGTTTAGATTTCTAGCATTGAGCAGTAATACCTTTAGATTTTCTTGCTTTTGATTTGCTATGTCAAAGGTACTTTCAGTTTGGCATTACCTAAAAAAGCAGTATGGGGATGACATTGTTTTAGCTAATATTTGAAAGCCTAGAGGGGAGAGGTGCAGACCATCCTTGGCAAAGCGGAATGATCTGTTGACCATCTCCTTCCAGGCAGACAAATATTGAACCCCTTAGAATGACACCAGAAACTAAGCCTATTATTAAAGTGTGTCATCTTTTGTTCGTACTGCGGCATCATCTTTGGAAAAGGTAAAATGCTGCTCAGTGCTAGGCTTATACCAGCCTGAGACACATATTCTGAGAGCTCCATGATGTCTCTCTTCATGTAGTCTAGGGAGGTACGTCTCAGGTCATTTACTCCCACATGGACTATGACTGAGTCATAATGGTAATTGCGGTCCAGTAACCTGAGTGCATGCATAATGTGGCGGATCCTAGCCCCTGATAAACAACTGACCATAACATTCTCCTTACTCAGCCAAGTGAGAGGGACATCAGTGTGTCTCACGATGGAGTCCCCAGTGACTTCTCTCCATCATACACTCACACGCAAACACACAAACACGCACACACACACACACACACACACACACACACACACACACACACACACACACACACACACACACACACACACAGGCACACAGGCACACAGGCACACACACACACTGTCTCACAGTGGTTTAAAAACAGAACTATGACTTCTGCCTTCGGAGATAAATCTGTCTAAACTAAGTGAGGCTCTTAAACCAAGAGTATACAGAGCTTCATTATCACTTTCTGCATGGAATCAAGTTTTTGTAGCCTAGTTTTGTACAAAATAAAAATATATATATATTTTTTTTTGGATTTCATGCTTTGATTTGTATGACCAGTGTGATAATTTCTAATGCAAACTGGATAAAAAGTCATGATTTGGGAAATGGCTGTGACTGTTTGATGCTTTTAACTGCCTTATACTGCATATATCACCCAAACACCACATAAATTTAATAAGAAACTACTGCTAGTTCTGTTCAGAATGACAGTGTACTATCTTTTGCCTTATTTCAGTTCTCCACAATATTAAACAATGTCACATTCTTCCTTTGTTTCCTGCCTGAAATAGCACTTGGGTAATATGACTCTGTGAAGCCTACTTTAAGTGATTCCACCATTTATTAAGGTATACGACGTCCTTTCTAGATCTGTTGTGGAAAACATTCATTTTTAAGATTACAGGCCTGTACCAGCCCCCACTGACAACCAATAGTATACACTGTAATTATAATCTGGTTTCAAAGTAGTATTTTATTTACTCCTTTTACTTAATAATGTTCCTACTATATATGCATTTATTTTATTTTCTTGAATGGCCGACTTGTTTAACAAGATACATTCTTATGTCTCCTTTAACTAGTCTAGTGCTGTTTCTTTACAGTGATACAACCTGATGATTTTTCCATCTCAGACTGTTGGATTGGTTAGTTTTTGGCAGTACACTAATATTCATGTTTGTATTATACAATACCTGCTGAATTCTACCTTCTCGAAACAAACCGTTATTGGATAGATATTTTAAAGAGTTGCATTTTGGTACAGATCAATATTTATTTACTTTATTACTACATATTTATATCACACTCATCTCTTTTGTATCTCATCTTTTCTCTCTCAAACTCTCACAGACCTTATGAATAATTTATATACATACTTCGGCATGATGTTTTATTCAAGGTCATACATGTAAAAAACAATTATCTAAATCCACTTTTTGGTGAAAGTACAAATTGCATTCTGTTGCCCTGCTCTTGGATCATTTTTTCCGTCCAATCCCATGCATCTTCACTTCCTGTATGTATGAATGACACATCCAAGATACATACTGGGATCTGTATCCTGTGCAAAGACCTGTGAAATGGGTGCATGTCAATATTCTGCAGACGGTACTTATGGCCTTTGGAATAGTGGAACGGCAAGTGTGAAGGGAAGTATATACTAGGTCAGAAGGTGTGGCACCTCAGGTTAGAGGATAGGCCCCCTGTACATCACCACTCCGGTTGGAGAATGAATGCTCTCTAACAGATGTTGATGTACAGGTAATACACACCAAAAAAGCAAGTCAGATGCTCCATGAGGCTCGGACAGTACAAAAACAAACAATTGACATTTTTTTATGCTCACTAAACAGCCTTTGTTGTCTAGCAACTGTGAAATTAAGATAAAAAGCAAGTTAAAAAAAGAAAAGTGTGCATGTGCGTGTGTGTGTGTGTGTGTGTGTGTGTGTGTGTGTGTGTGTGTGTGTGTGTGTGTGTCTGTATGTGTGTGTCTGTGTGTGAGTGCGAGAAAGCATAAGAGAGAGAGAGAGAGAGGGAGAGAGAGAGAGAACTGACTGCAACAGACAGTCAGTTCATCAGCACAGAGGTATGCAACTCCTGATATCTGGCATTATTGATGGATTTTAATTCTCAGTATTTTAGGATGAGTGCATTACTATGGACAAAATCAGGAACAGTAAAATGGAAGAGGGAAAGGGAGAGGAGAGAGAACTGTAATACGTTGAATTCTATGATGTTTATGTATTTATTTTTCATATTAGACATTGGTGTTGTATGAGTGTGTGTGTGTGTGTGTGTGTGTGTGTGTGTGTGTGTATGTGTGTGTTTGTTTCTATGTACTTGTGTCTAAGTCTGTATTTCTGAACGTGCATGTGTTTCTGTGTATATCTTTGTGAATATGTCTGTCTGTACTTCTGAATGTGTGTGTGTGTGTGTGTGTGTGTGTGTGTGTGTGTGTGTATTTGTTTCTATGTACTTGTGTGTAAGTCTGTATTTCTGAATGTGCATTTGTTTCTGTGTATATGTTTGTGAGTATGTCTACTTCTGAATGTGTGTGTTTTTGTGTGTGTGTATGTGTGTGTGTGTGTGTGTGTGTGTGTGTGTGTGTGTGTGTGTGTGTGTGTGTGTGTGTGTGTGTGTGTGTGTGTGTGTGTGTGTGTGTGTGTGTGTGTGTGTGTGTGTGTATTTGTAGACATTAAATACTTACATAATTTATATTTTGTATGCCAAATACTTCTTCCAATGGCAATCAGACATATTACTGCAAGTCTGAAACATTAAGGTGGAGTAACTATTTTACATCAAAAATATGTAAACATATATATATATATATATATAAAGAGAGAGAGAGAGAAAGAGAAAATAAAAAAAATAAACAAACAAACAAATACAAAACAATATGGCAGATAGCCTAGTCTCTAATTGCAGTAATGCTCTCCAGGGCATGTGCTATTGTGTAAATAACACCGTTCCATAGGTGTAGAGGCCCTTCACCTGCTGCATCAGGCTTAACAATACCACTGGGCATGTATTATTTACACAATAACACACACCCAGTTGTTCATTATTGCTTGCTTATTACACTTACTATGAGTAGCAGTGATGCCATAGTTTGTACATAGAAAAAGAATGAGTGTGTGTGTGTGTGGGGGGGGGGGGCATGCTCTTCTCTTATTAGGGTTCCAGGGGAAAAAGCTTTAAAGGATATAACATAAAGTTTCATGATTCTGTTTCTTTTTTTTTTATATCTTTTCTAAAGTGCTAGCCATGCAAGATAACATGCAACACTTCTGTTAGGGAACCCTTTGAAAAAAAATTAAAAATTGAAGTGTCTTGTGTAGCTGCTATACCAAATATAGAGGTATTTGCACATTAAAAACAAACTATTCTATCTGGTCATTGGGGGTTGGCATAATGACTAAGCTGTTTACCTAAGAGACACAAGGTACAGGATGTGATTTTCACTTATGAGGAACATTTGACAGGCTTAAATTAACCTGCAATGACAGCTAGCCTAATACTTACCTTTGAACTTGTTTACTTACTTACAATGTGTTAACTGGGTTGGTGCATTAGCCTAAGGACCCTTTAAGGGGTCGGGATTTGGTATAATGGTTAAGATGGTTATCTTACCAACACAAGGTACAATGTTTGATTTTCACCTTTGGCAAATTGGCTAGGCTTGAATGGCCCACAAGGGCATCTAGCCTAATGCATATCTGTGAATTTATGAGCCTATAGTCATCGTAACTGCCACTGCTAATAATATGGTACCTTAGAAAAGGTACTATGATGGAAGAACAGCAAAACAATGTAGCGGGTCCAATAGCCCAGAACTGAGATTTCAGTGTTTTTTAAAGTATTTTGTTCTCTACAATACAGTAGTCATTTTTTGGTAAGGTCAGCATTGAAGTATTGCAGAGGTATGCATAATCATTGAAATATGAGAACTTTTAATAAAATAATAATTTTATTTTTCCTGTTTCCTAGTAATCTCACAGATTAAACATTAGAACTGAAGGCAGCAAAATCATTATCTTGTAGCTGTATAAGCCTAGCTACCTCTCAGATTTAGGAATATAAATCAACTAATTTTGACATGATTAAAATAAAGCGCTCGGACAAAGTAACTCATTTCTTTAGGCAACAAAACGTAATTATTGAAAGTGGCAGCATGTTTTACTGGGAAAAAGATACAAAATGTGAGAAGCTCTCAGTGGGATGTTGCAATTTCTTACAGAAAATTCTTGAAAACAACACATCATAAAATCAGATGAGTATCAACTTTATTGCATATTAAAATGAACGCAATCAAGAAAACAACAGACATAGCAGAAAAAAAAGTGAAACATTCAACAGCTCTGAAATAACCGCCTACAGACAGTTATGCAAAATAAAATTTAAAAATGCAAGCAGTTGTGATATATATTAGAAGTAAACAAAATCCCTAAATTAATATCTGAACATTTCACCAAAGCCAGGTGTGGACTGCAACTGATTTTATTTATTTATTTATTTATTTATTTATTTATTTATTTATTAGCATTTCTTTCTGCTCTGTTTCCATGATCCTGACTAGTTATTTTTCATAGCTTTTCATGACACAAATTGTGTAAATTGCCTGGCAGTTTGTGTAGAGTGTTAAGACAATGAGCTGTTAGTGAATTGCTTCCTGTACTACAGGGGTTGATTCCACCAGGCTGTCCTTGCCAGCTGAGTGACTCTGAGCAAGCCACTGAACCAGGTAGCACTAAAAGGATGACCCTAAAATAGAACACTTGTGTCCAGTGGATTTTTTCCAGTTAACAAATAAAGAAAGAATACAACAAAATGGCTTTGCAGTTAGAAACCAAGTTCAAACAGATTTATAACTTTAAAACTTTAGCGCTTTCGTCAGAGACAATACTCTGACTTCTTCAAACAACCAAGCACACTTGAAACAAGCCTTAAATAGTTAACTAATTGTTCAATGAACTCATTTGGAACTTATTTAAAGACACAAACTTCACTTTTGTTAAAAACTTTGTAAGAAAGTTATTAAAAAGGTTTTTTTATAGAAAAACCACTTGTTATTATTTAATCCAAAAAAACCTATAGTTACAATTATTTAATGAACATTAATTAAATACATAAATAAAACATATGTAAAACATATCTAAACTATGTAGCAAGTGCTTTCAACTTTAGAATACATTTCAAAGATATGTGTTCATTAAGCCCTGGTGGGACATATGCTAAGGTCCGAATCTGCCACATTAGCTCTTTTTCTTCTAACTTTAATTCCCATGGGCCACCCCACCAATCTTGTATTATTTGTTCCAACACCACAAATTGAAATCTATGTGTTGGATTTTCTATAATGTGTTTTGCCAGTGCATTAGTAGTACTTTTTCTATTTATACTATACTGATGTTCGTATATACGCTGTTTCAATTTTCTTTCTGTTTTTCCTATGTAGAATGCATTACATAATTCGCATAAAGCTGCATATACTATCACTTTGGAATTACAATTGAATCTGGCTCTAATATAATAATTCCTATTTTTAATGTGCACTTTATTACCTATTTTTATTGATTTACATTGTGCACAACAGCCACATCTTCCCATTCCAACCCTATTTTTATGTCTATTTTTCTTCTCCAATACATTTTTGATATTTGGACCCCTTCTGTATGTTAACTTAGGTTTTGGTCCTAAAACTTTGTTTAGATTATTATCTCCCGTAATGATGCTCCATTTTTTGACCGTTATATTTCTGATCAATGCTGCATCAAGAGAACAGGTTACCAGAAAATTATTTCCCATGTTTAATATGTTGTTATTCCTACTTATAATTTCTGATGAACCCTCTATTTGTATGACTTCATATCCTTTATATAATATAGGTTTAAAGTGTTCTGATGAGCGTTTTAAATTGACCTCTTGAAATATGCTATTCAAAAAGTTCTCCGGATATCCTCTCTTTCGGAACATAGAAAAAAGTAAGTCACATTCTGCTTTATAAACATCATTATCGGCTATCATTCTTGCAGCCCTGACAGCCTGCCCTTTAACTACTGCCTTCTTTTGGTAGTAGGGATGGCAGCTTGAAAAATGCAAAAAATATGTAGGTTTATGATATATAAGGCTCCTGTATCTATTATGAGTCACATCTTTCTTTAACCTTACATCCAAGAAATTAATAGCATCAATACCAATATCAAAAGTGAATTGCAAAAAATTAGTCATATGAGTCCGGAGAACTTTTTGATAAGAAATATAATGGTCAAAAATTGGAGCATCATTACGGGAGATAATAATCTAAACAAAATTTTAGGACCAAAACCTAAGTTAACATACAGAAGGGGTCCAAATATCAAAAATTTATTGGAGAAGAAAAATAGACTTAAAAATAGGGTTGGAATGGGAAGATGTGGCTGTTGTGCACAATGTAAATCAATAAAAATAGGTAATAAAGTGCACATTAAAAATAGGAATTATTATATTAGAGCCAGATTCAATTGTAATTCCAAAGGGATAATATATGCAGCTTTATGCGAATTATGTAATGTATTCTACATAGGAAAAACAGAAAGAAAATTGAAACAGCGTATATACGAACATCAGTATAGTATAAATAGAAAAAGTACTACTAATGCACTGGCAAAACACATTATAGAAAATCCAACACATAGATTTCAATTTGTGGTGTTGGAACAAATAATACAAGATTGGAGGGGTGGCCCGTGGAAATTAAAGTTAGAAGAAAAAGAGCTAATATGGCAGATTCGGACCTTAGCATATGTCCCACCAGGGCTTAATGAACACATATCTTTGAAATGTATTCTAAAGTTGAAAGCACTTGCTAGATAGTTTAGATATGTTTTACATATGTTTTATTTATGTATTTAATTAATGTTCATTAAATAATTATAACCATAGGTTTTTTTGATTAAATAATAACAAGTGTTTTTTATATAAAAAAACCTTTTTAATAACTTTCTTACAAAGTTTTTAACAAAAGTGAAGTTTGTATCTTTGAATAAGTTCCAAATGAGTTAATTGAACAATTAGTTAACTATTTAAGGCTTGTTTCAAGTGTACTTGGTTGTCTGAAGAAGTCAGAGTATTGTCTCTGACGAAAGCACTCACATTAAAGTTTTAAAGTTATAAATCTGTTTGAACTTGGTTTCTAACTGCAAAGCCATTTCCTTGTGTTTTTAACAGTTATAGTTCATTTTGTTGGAGTTAAATAAAGAAAGAATATCTTTTCTGCCAGGTATTTGCTTTACTCCTTGATGTTTTTGCTGATTTGCTGCATTTTTTGTCTGCTGTAGCATACGCTAGATTCATACCTGTTGAATCTGGCTCTTTTTGTTACATTGAGCACTAGACCAGGCTATATTTTGATGGAGAGGGCCCCCCTGCACCCATGTGGCAGGAGAGTGCAGTTAGGACGCATCTGATTGAAGGTTGCTGGCACAGGGCTCAGTTCTGAGCTTTTTTATTGGTTAAATTATTTAATTCAGTTTGCTCACTGTTTTAATACAGCTCTACTGAGTTAAGGGACCAGTCAGTGCTCTGCTGTATTCATCTGTGCAATCCAAGGAATCTGTTGCATTCTGCTAATCATACGTGCAATTTTATACTGTAATTTGCACTTTTAAACTGTATTTTTGCTATATTGCTGATTTTTTAAAACTGTTCTTGCTGATTTGTTGCACTTTTTGTCTGCTGTAGCATAGACTAGATTCAGACCTGCTGAATCTGGTTCTGTTTGTTAAACTGAGGACTGAACCAGACTTTCTTTTGTTGGAGAGGGGCCCCTGCACCCCTGTGGCAGGATAGTGCAGTTAAGACTCATCTGATTGAAGGTTGCTGGCACAAGGCTGAGTTTTCAGCTTTTTTATTGGTTAAATTGTTTAATTTAGTTTGCTCACTGTTGCTACATAAGATCTGCATTTGTGCTGGTCTGCGCTTCTTTTAACACAGCTCCACAGAGTTAGGCAACCAGCCACAGCTCTGCTGTATTCATCTGTTTATGCACAGTGCACCTCCGTGCATCATCACACACTACTGCGTAGTGGGAGTAAGCACTGGGTCTTATAGATGCAAAAACTTCAGTAGATAAATTTTCCCTCAGTAACTTCCCGTGATCCGGCCAAGAAGTCCTTAAATTGCGCTTAGCTGCTCAGAGAGCACCTCACTATGTTTTTGCCTCTTAAGCAGTCCCAAAACCACCAAATCTACGAATAGTCTCACACCATTTAGAGAACCCATGCTAGTACAGACCCTTTATAGAGCAGTCCATTAGTATAGATCCCATTTAGAGCACCCAATTATACTACACCCCTCCATTTTCTCTCTCCATTGTGAAAACAGGCTTTAACCTAGCATTATGGATGGCCAGTTTCCCTCCATTTCTCCTACCAGCCTGATTCACATGGGTATCCTGAGGCACTGTAGCAACTGCCTCATAGGTTCATAGGTTCATACTAGGCTATCTGCCCAAGGGCATTTATAAGCCTAGCCAGAGTGTGTTTGGCTCTCGCCACCCATTTTAAATTAATTTTGCTATGCCCTTTTTCGAGGTTAGTATACTGTGCCTCTGTCTAACAGTGACACAAAAGTGATACCCTGGGTAAACCTACAATCTCCCATCCACTCATCAAGATTCCTCTTGAAGAGAGTCAATGAGGGACTCTGCCTAACCTGGACTGGGATTTTATTCCAGAGTGAAGGGAGCCTCTGGGTTATGAATCTGTCCCTCCAGCATGTCCTATTTATTTCAGTGCTGAGGTTCAAGTCTCTCAAGCACGTAGCTCAATGGGATTTGGATTTTCTGAGGTGCAGCATGTCCATTAATTCCAGGTTGGACATGGCTTTATACATCAGGCACAGATCGCCTCTGAGCAGGCAGTATGCCACTAAGTAGAGCTGGAGTTTCTTTAACCGGGCAGCATATGGCATCTCTTTGAGCCCTTTGATCCTCTTGGTGAGGTACTTTTGGGGTCTTTCCAGTTGCTGCAGGTGTCTGGTAAGGTACATCCTAAAAGGGGCATTGTACTCAATTATGGGCCTGATGAGGGATGAGTAAAGAGGCACGATAACCTCCCCTGATCTAGATCTGAATCCCTTCATGATTAGGTGGGCTATATAAAATATTTTTCTAACCACTTTGGCCACGTGGTTGTCAAATGAGAGATTGCTATCAACTTGGGTCCCCAGGTCCCTAATTACTTCTTCTGTACTTAATGGATTACCACCTATGTGGTAATTTGTGGGCACTTTGTTTTTTCCAAAGGGGATGACTATACACTTTTTGGCGTTTAGCTTGAGGCCATGGCTCTGGCACCAGTTGTCTGTTTCTATGAGGCCCTTTTGGAGGATGCTTGTGTCGGCTGGAGTGTCGATTATGGCACCCAGTTTACAGTCATCTGCAAACTTGGTCAGCCACAGTCCTTCCATTTTGGCCTGTTCCTCCGAGAAATATATACCGAACAAGAGAGGTCCCAGGACTGAGCCTTGTGGGACGCCACTTGTAACTGGTTTGGAGTCTGACATGGCTCCAGCAATTCTAACCATGTGGGTTCTGTCCTTGAGCCAGTTTGCAACCCATCTAGTGACATAGGGGTTTATATTTAAGCTGGTGAGCTTATCTATAATGCCCGAGTGGGGTATTGTATCGAAGGCTTTTGCGACGTCCAGGTAGGCTGTGTGGACCACCTTCCCCTCGTCAATGGCCTTGGTGACTGCTTCAAAGAAATCAACCAGGTTTAAGAGGCAGGATCTGCCCTTAACAAAGCCAAACTGGGTAGGATCCAGTGTCTGTAGGTCCCCAATATCTTTATTTATGAGGTCCATGATGATCTTTTCCATAGCTTTGCAGACCAAGCTAGTCAGGCTTATGGGGTGATAGTTTCCAGGATCCGTTGAGGCACCACCTTCGTGGAGAGGGACCACTGTTGCTGTACGCCATTCTTTGGGTACATATCCTATAGTAAGGCTAAGATTGAACAGTAGTTTTATGTTTGGGTTTAGCTCTTCTTGGAGTTCATGAAGGACGCAGCCCGGGACACCGTCTGGTCCCATTGATGCTGTGTTTTTTGCTTTGGAGAGGGCAGCTCTTACCTGAGCTTCTGAGATGTCAGGGGGGCAGCACTCTGCTGGGATAGATATTTGCCGTTTTGGTGGGGAGGAGGGGGAGAAGTTTGTGCTGAACCTGTCAGCTAGGATGTTGGCAATGTCTGTGGGTTTGGTGTATTTTTTGTCATTTTGGACTAATTCTGAGCATATCTGGGAATTCCCACCCAGGTTTCTAACATAACTAAAGAAAGCCTTGTAATTATCCTTAGTGTCCTGTGCAATTTTTCTCTCGAAGCTGGCCTTAGACGATTTTATGAGTGCCCATAGTTTTTTGCTAATACTGATCAGAGATGCCTTCCCTTTTTGGGATTTTGCTCTGTCATGTACTAGCTTCTTCCTTCTATTGTATAGTTTGTTTATGGCTGGGGTCCACCAGACTGGACGTCTGTCTTTGGAGGATTGGGACTTGGTTTTATTTGGGATTGCATGATCCATGCATTCCTGAAGGTGTTCATAGAATGCGTTTATAAAGGATTCTGCGGTCTGGGCCATATTTTCCACAGGCCCTGGGGCTTTGAAGGATTCCACCTCGGTTTTGAGGAGTGCAAAATTTGCATTAGAGAAGTTTTTCACTGTGGTTTTCAGGGCAGGGGGTGGAGTCAGGATGTGAATATCCAGTGAGATTAGTTTATGGTCTGATCTTACCAATGTGGGATACACTTCTGGTCTGGAGCATAGAGTCCCCATGTTGGTGATGATTAGGTCCAGTATGTTTTCCCCTCTTGTGGGAGTGGTAACAAGTTGTTCCATAGCATTTGAGTTTATAAATTCTAGGAACCTTTGGGCTAGGGTGTTGGAGCTAGAGTAATGCTCCCAGTCTATGTTTGGGTAGTTGAAGTCACCCAATATAATGGTGTTTGGAGAGACCTTCATATTTTCCAGTGTTCTCAGGAAGGCCGAGTGGGGTTCCTGGGTTTGGGAGGGTGGTCTGTAGCAGGCTATAAACTGGAAGGCAGTTTTACCCACTGTTAGTTTCACATGGATAGTCTCTGATGCTTCGTGCTGCGCCACCAACCTGGAGGTGTGGGTATCTTTGATGAATATTGATACTCCCCCTCCTTTTGTGGTTCGGTCCAAGTTTTGGGGCCGAAAAGCATGGTATGAGGTATAACCTGGTAGTGCTGGGGTGCTCTCGGGAGCCTTGAACCAGGTTTCTGTTACTGCACAGATATCGATGTTCTCCATGCTAAGGAGAGTGCGTGCATCTTGAGGTTTAGACTTCTGGCATTGAGTAGCATTACTCTTAGTTTCTTATCCCTTGTGATACCTATGGAGGTGGGTTTGTCTTCTGAGCCTTGCCTAAAAAAGGCACTATGGGGGTAGCAAGAGCCTTTGCCAATATCCGAAAGCCCAGGGGTGACAGGTGCAAGCCGTCCCTAGCGAAGCATCGTGGCTTGTCGACCATGTCATCCCAGGCTGACAGGCATTGGATCCCCTTTGAATGACACCAATACTTAAGCCAGTTGTTGAAATTGATCATCTTGTCTTCATATTGTGGCATCATTCTTGGTGAGGGTAAGATGCTACTCAAGGTCAGGGTCATACCGGCCTGGGCTACATGCTCAGAGAGCTCCTCTATGTCTATTTTCATGTAGTCCAGGGAGGTACGTCTCAGGTCATTCACACCAGCATGGACAATGACTGAGTCATATTTGTACTTGCCTTGGAGTGACGTGACTGCTTGTGTTATGTGGCGGATCCTAGCACCCGACAGGCAGCTCACCGTGACCTTCTCCTTGTTCAGCCTGGTGAGTGGGATGTCAGTGTGCCTGACGATAGAGTCACCTATTACAAGTGTATCAGGTGTGTTGTTTAGCCTTAAGGGCTGTGAATGTTTGGCATACTGGCTTTGTGAGCTATGTGTTGCACGTGTTTTGTTTTGGAGTAGCGGTTTCTTGGGTGTCTGCTTTGGAGGTCTCTGCTGCTTAGGCAGATTTTTATTTAGAGCCTCTGAGTCATGTACACTGACAACCCTGAACTCCTAAATCACCCAAATACAATTTGTGACAAATACATCAACACTAATAATGTGGAATCCTTGCTCTCCCACACACAGAACAGTAACACTGAGCAGGTTGTCAGCTCACATACTACAGCGCCTATGCAACCTATGCACTCAACACATAAACCATCATATGCAGAGGTACTCATCAGAAACCTACCTAAACACCAGAGACCTTGCAAATACAAATATGCTACCCCTAATACAGCACCTACAACACTTAATACACATAAAACACAAGCACCAGTGTCTCACCAAATAAACCCCCAAGGTAAAGTACATGTAAACTAATTTTTTATTCATAGGTGACTCCATTGTGAGACACACACATGTCCTACTCACCAGGAAGGACAAGGAGAAGGTTATGTTCAGCTGTCTTTCCAGTGCCAGGATCCATCAGATCACACATGCACTCAAGTCTCTCAACAAGTACTGTTATGACTGTGTCATAAGTCATGTTGGTGTGAATGACTTGAGACGTACTTCACTGGACTATATGAAGAAAGACATGACTGAACTCTATGAATATGTGTCCCAGGCAGGTATGTCCTTAGCTTTGAGCAGCATTCTACCCACACCTAGGTTGATATCACAATATAAACAAAAAAATGACTGACTTCAACAAATGGCTTAGTTTCTGGTGTCATTCTAAGGGGATCCAGTTCCTGTCAGCTTGCGATGACATGGTTGATAGACCACACTGCTTTGCCAGAGATGTTCTTCACCTACCACCTGTAGGCTTTCAGTTACTGTCTAAGACACTTGCCTCCCCACAGTGTCTTTTTCAGGCAATGTCTCAAAAATAAAATTTCATATTTGAAAATATCAGTTGCAAATAAATTAATGATTATGTTGCTAAATGCTAAGAGTTTAAATCAGAAACTACACTCTCTGGAAGCACTTGTTTCCCTGGAGGATGGTGACATATGTACAGTCACAGAAACTTACTTCAGGGCCACAGAGAGTACTCCGGTCTTGCATGACTACAATGCCTTCCACTCTTTCAGACTGCAAAATGAATGTGTGAAAACCAAAGGAGGAAGAGTATCTAACTTCATCAAAGATAAATACACATCTAGACTGGTTAGACGAAAATTTCATGGAGTTACTCCAAGTTCAACTAACTGTGGGTAACACCTCCCCTTCAAGTCATTGTTAGCTATAGGCTCCCTTCAAAGAGCCAAGATACCCATTCTGCTTATTTGGACCTGCTTGAGTCAATCAAATTACAACAAAACACTCTAGTCATGAGTGATTTTAACTATCCCTCAATTGACTGGGAAACTTATTTGAGTACCAACATGCTTGCACAAAGGTTCCTGGAGTTAGTTAACACTAATGCCCTTGAACGAATAATATGCAACCCCACACGGTGCTCAAATATTCTTGACCTGGTCCTCAGTGTATATCAGTGTGTATATTGAACCTAGTCAGCCACTGTAGCTAGATCGCACTTGCATGTAAGTTACTGAGCACTTTCAAAATCAGTGCCATTTTGTGTAGTCAGCCAGTGTAAATGTAAGCTTAAATGGAAATGCACATATGAGTGCGTAAAAGTAATAAAGCAGTCAGTAAACATACAAAGTTCAAGTATATATACAAATTATTGCTCCTAATGACTGTTTGTATAATAAACAACTTAAATGCATTGCATACCTCAGTATCTCATTCTAATACATGAGACGTGCAACATGGCGTAAGAGTGGAATACGAAGTTGAAGCAGCTCACAAACCATGAAGCACGCAATTAGAAGTGAAGCAATATCCAGCAGTGAACTCGCAAACAGTTCAGTGGTTACTCGAAGGTACTTACATTTGTTTCAAATGATTTTCAGTCAACAAACATGTGGCAGAGCATTCAAAGTGTTCAAAATTATTTCTGAGATATTTGAAATGTCTGAAATAGTGGCATAATGATTAAAGTGTTTGAAATAATCTCTGAAGTGTTTAAAATGTTCAAAAAGACTAAAATGTCCGAATTTGTTCGCAATGTACAACTTTTTCACAATAACTAAGTCTTTTCAAAGTGTCAGAAGTGTTCAAGATATTTGCAGTGTTAAAATAAAGCATTTCAGAAAACTTATTGTGCATTTGAGAAAAGTTACAAGTACTAGGTCTATACTGCTATTTAAACTGCATCAACAAAAAGAACCACTTCAGTGACACCAAATTCCTGAATTACCATGGTCGACAGTTGCCAACAGAAAGGCCCTGCACCATATATTAGCAAGCTACAAATCTCCCTCTATGACCCAAGAAAAGCACAATGCCTATCCACAGGAATTGAAATCACTCAGTAGTAAACCCAATACAATTTTCCTTGAATAACTAAACTATCCGACTACACAATGGGAAACCTACTCCACTAATATGGGGTCATCTTGCACAATCCCTTGCGTATCTTTATCACTTATTTAGTCTAACCATAAAGCCATCCCATTGGAAATAACATTGAAACCAGAGACTCCTTCCAACTAAGATAACTTTGGAAATGTTTCTCTAAGACGGACTAACAACTCCTACATGATACACTGGTGAGCTTCACATCTCCACCAAACCCATTAACTCTGCTGAATATGCAGAAATGTACACCACCACACTATACCAGCAGGTAAACAGCTACAGAGAATTCATCAGTTCACTGTCGGAACAAGTGCAAGACAGACCATAGAAACATCTCCTCTTGATGGAACCATAATATCAGCAAGCTTTTAAAAAAAATTTGGGGGGGGGCGGTAAAAGTAATTCAGTTAATATGAAATATCTTTCATTTTTTTCCAATATTTTTATTAAAGACAAAATAAGAGAATAAACACTGTTTTATACATTGATCATACTGAACAGACAGCTTTTAACAATGAGACTAAATCAACTATTTACATTATTTACAGAGGCCTGAAAAATGATTGAATATTATAAATATTTTAAGACAAAACTTTCAGTGAAGCAAACAAATAATGATTAAACAGGGTTAAACATCTGTTCAGAAAGCCTCAGTTAGGTTTGAAACCTTCATCTATGGGTTATTAGTAAAACTCTTCAGCTATATTCTAAGTTCTTTAGTTCTGACTTCCTTGTCTATGGTTTCTTCTAGTAAGGAGAGAAATTCACCAAAGCTTGGAGAGGTAGTCAAGGTCCATCTCCTTGTAATAAATTTCCTGTCTACTGCTAATATTGTCCATAATAAGTATGAATTTGATTTACTCAAAGAAAAAGTTTCATCAACATTGAGAAAAAATAAAGTTTTAGTTAATGTGAAGTCATCTGAAAATAAAGCTGAAAGAAAATCATCAATATCTCTCCAAAAAGTCCTTAATTTAGAGCAATTATAGAAAATTTGGAACCAGTCTGTATTACATAATGTTAGACATCTCCAGCAAATTATGTTATTTGATTTTTTGCATTAAGCAATTTTGTCAGGAGTTAAAAGTGTTCTGTGTAAAAACTTCCAAGTAAATGCACTCCAATATTGGCCCTAAGAAGTAAGTTTTACTGAAGACAGAATTTTAAGTTTTCCTGTCTGGGAGAGACTATGTGGTAGGCCTTTAGTCATTGTGTTCCATTGCTTAGTTATTAAAATGGACCTGTAATTTAACAAAATGTTGTATAATTTGGATATTAAATTGTCATGTTGTTGTCCCTTAAATAATATTTTAGATATGATTGTGATTAAGAGAGGTTTATCTAAATATGAAGAGTTCTGAATAATTCTGCATAAGTCTTGAGAATAAGCAATTACACTTTGTAGTAATAACCAATCTTTTGGTGATAAGTTATACCCCCGGATTCACAAAAGCTTGCACAGTGTGCATTATCAGTGTAAGGGGTAATGTTGGCAATATGGAGGCCGAGCGATCCACGTATGTGCTCATTTGACGTGCGCGAGTGCTGTAGCACTAGTGCTGCACGTTCCAGGCCCCTGTATTCAAATGACCCCATTTGCAGGTAAAAAACATGCAAATGAGGTAAATCTGCTATCCAGGAAGCTGGAATCAGGGCATGCAGGACTAGCATAATATGCAGAAATGTACTCGGTTACTAACCGAGTACGGTTCTGCAAAATCCAAAACGGGGACATGACAGCTCCAAATAAAGGCTGCATATCTTTGAGGAAGCATGCCAATAGCCAAGTATAAGGCCATTGGCATTGCAAACAATGCAAAACACACAAAATACAACTTTTATTTTATTACCGCCGATCACAGCTGTTGAAGCATAGGGCAGAGGCGCACAAACGGGATCAGTGGGAAAATAAGAAAATAAACCTAAAACAAGCATTCCAACTAAAATCAGTATTCTGCCATGCAAGTCAATGGCAGACAAAAGACAACCTGGCCAGTGAATACTGGTAGCTAAGGGGGAAGGCTCAGTGTGACACATGTTACTATGCATTAGCAGGCAATCCTATGCAAATGAGGGGAAGGATAGTGAATCACAGTTTTCTCCAGCATGTGAGGCAGGTCCCAACAGTGTAAGCGTATGAATAGTTGAATGCAGGACTAGGAGGTAGGTGACATCATGGATGGGTGTGTCAGGCATACTGTAAGTGGACTGGAGCTCTGTGGCTCGGGGTTGCTCCTAGCTTAGCACAGCTAAGCTAGGGTGTGTGTCAAAACCTGCCTAGCACTTTTGACAAAGTGTAAATGAGTGTGCGTGCCAAGCACCAGAATCTACAGGAAGATAAAGGAAGTTAAACCAGGAAATAGCAGCAGTGTGCACATTGGAGTACACTGATTGTGCAGCATGCCCCCGGGCTGAAACAGAAGGGCAATGGGAAGGGAAAACAGCAGTAGGAAGGTAATCAAGGGGTACTAGGTTAGCTGCCAGGTGAAACATATCGGAATCAGCCAATTACACAGGCAGCAGACCAGCCCAGCCCAGAACACTACTATAAACTATGCAAGCACCTACACCTCTGGTTTTTCCCACACCCTACACCACCGATGTAAACAAGCGGGGAACTTTTAACACTCACAACAGCAAAATGTTAGGGGCTATAATAGCTATCATACAACTTGTGGAAGAGGCTGAGGGTGGTGAGGATGTGAATGCTGCTGACCAACCCACAGTGAGGAGACAGAGAAAAGTGTACAGACCAAGGGTAACCTACCAAGGGCTACATGAGCTGGAGATAGTGGAGCGCTATAGGGTAGACAGGGACCTCCTACAACAAATTGATGAGCTGTGCCAGCCACACCTGACACACAGAACTAACAGAGGGGAACCCATCCCAGTGGATACCAAGGTATGTGTAGGCTTAAGAATACTAGCTACAGGTACCTTCAAAAGGCCAACTGGGGATATGATGGGGATTTCACAAGCATCAGCATCCAGGGTACTCCACCATTTCCTGTATGGAGCACATGTCGGACAGCATGTATATTTCCCCATCACCCATGAGGCATTGGCCAGCAATATGCATCTCTTCCACCAAATAGCAGAATACCCTGAGGTAGTGGGTGCAATAGACTGCACGCACATATACATCAAAGCACCACCCGGTGAGCAGGGTAGGGTGTACATCAACCGGAAGGGCTTCCCCTCCATCAACTGCCAGGCGGTGTGTGATGCCCAGGGCATAATACTGAACATGTGTGATGGCTGCCCTGGAAGCTATCATGATTCCCACATCTGGAATCTGACACAGTTGTACCAGAAATTTGCCAATGTGGACATCCGACATGGTCACCTAGTGGGGGATGCTGAATACACACTGGAGCCATGGCTGATGACACACATCAGAAACGCACACACACCCAAACAAGAGGTCCATAATAAGGCACACGCACAAACAAGAATCATAATAGAGAGTGTGTTTGGGATGCCCAAGTCATGGTTCCGGTGCCTGGGCACATCCAGTGGAGCCTTGCAGTACTAACCAACTACATGTACCCAAATTGTCCTTGTATGTGCCATGCTACACAATATGATCCTGCGGAAACAGCTGCAGCAGGGGCAGCATGGGGCAGGGCCATACAGTCCCCACCAATGCCAAGGCCTGCACAGGCACAGACTGACTCAGAGGAGGAACAACCTGAGCCTGCCACAGTAGGCAGAAGGAGGTGTGCCCAGTATGCCCTGGCCCTGGCAAAGAGCCAACACATAGCACATATTCTGACATGGGAGGGACCCAGGGAATAGCACCTCTCTCTGACTCTCACATACAGAAAAAGGGATGCCAAACATTACACTACCTGTGCTTAACCATGCGTATGGCATGTACTATGTGCATCCAACATAGGCAGTCCTACAGCACCACCCACAATTCTGGGACACCCACAAGATAAGGGACTCACACATGCCAGTCAGGGGGGGGTCACATACCCAACAACAGTCACAGCCAGCAGGACAGGTGTAGACAAACACAAACAAATGCTGTACTATGGCCTCTGAATGAGTGCTATAGGTAAACACACCTCCAGGCCTACACAGACAGACTACAGCAGGCCAGGTAGTGGGAAGTCAGTTGTGAAGGCTAGGAAGTCAGAAACTAATATGTAGGTAATCAAAAGATAAGAACTGTAGTACACTGGTATGACCTTGCCAGCATGATAGGTAAGACTACTGACTGAAACTGAGTACATGACATACCAGTACAGCCCTAGCAAATGTGTACAAGTGTCAGGTGTGCCCCCCCATCCTACATAGAAATATAGTAACAGTCAGATGCACCCCCCCCAATCCTGTGTAGAAACATACAAATAGTCAGGTGTTCCCCTCGCTATGCAGACATCTTGCAACAGTCAATGCCAAATGATCAATGGATACCCTGCAGACACATCATGCTACCTGTCGGTGTACAACACAAAGGTCAGCACTGCAGTACAAACCACCTGGACATGATCCACACATGCAATACAGACGGCCTTACTGCGCATGCTCACACACAGAGAAATGAAGGCAATGTCAGTCATCAACATACTGAAAGGTCATATTGGGCATGCTCACACACTTAAACACATGAAGGCCATGTCTGCAAACACCAGTGGACCAGACATATCCGGCAGTTGCAATTGTTAGTGCAGACACATCAGTATGCACCACTCATGCCTTGCACACACACACAGTGGATAGGAATACAGACATATATGTAAGGACAACACATTATAATAAGCCAAAGGCAGATGGACATAGATGTGTAGAAGAGGGTGACCGTGACATGTAGCCATCCAGGCCTGTCCCACACAGCACACAGCCAAAGGGCCCCAAACACATTAGGTGCAGATGTCACTCACTGCAGATACTAGTGACCAGTACCTGTCAGCACCACAGACTATGTGGTGCACGTGCCAGCTGTGCAAAATGACTGTACAAGGACGTAGTCATCTAGTAGTTGTATACACAAACCTGTGACATATGACCCTATGTGTGGCTGCATGTGGCGTGTCACCCATACATGAATGGGTTATGGCCCATACACACACTGCCACCCCATAGCACTATTATGACAAGCCTGCTGAGGTCATCCAATGTGAAATACATCTTTGGGAGAGTTGTAGCCAAGAAATCTCTGTGGCACGTGGCGCGTCCCATAACTGCGTACTGCTGTAGTGTGATAAACTAATTAGGTAGGAGCTCTAACCCCAGATCTGGCAACTGTGTGAGTGTGTGTCAGTGTTTGTGTGTGTGCCTGACTGTGTAGAGAGCAATGCCTTTTAGGTTACTCACACCCGTTACAATTCATATACTCATCTTTGGCAAGGCTGCTGATGTCACCCACCTAGAAATACTCCTCTGGGAAGGCTGTAGCCCAGTAATCTCTGTAGTGCATCCCGTAACTGCGTACCACTGTAATGTGACAAACAAGTTAGGTAGGAGTTCCAACCCCAAATTTGGTGAGTGTGTGTTGGTGTGCATATCTGACTGTGTAGAGAGCAATGCTTTTTTTAGGCTACTCACACCCCTTACAATTCACATACCCAACTTTGGCAAGGCTGCTGATGTCACGCACCTAGAAATACACCTCTGGGAAAACTGTCAATCAGTAATCTCCGTAGCACATCTCATAACTGTACACTGCTGTAGTATAATAAACTAATTAAGTAGGAATTCTAACCCAAGACCTGGCAAGTGTGTGTGTGCATGTCTGTCTCTGACTGTGTAGACAGCAATGCCTTTTAGGCTACTCACACTCCTTACAATTCATATACCCACCTTTGGCAAGGCTGCTGATGTCACCCACCTAGAAATACTCCTCTGGGAAGGCTGTATCTCAGTAATCTCTGTAGTGCATCCTGTAACTGCATACTGCTGTAGTGTGGATAAACTAGTTAGGTAGGAGATTAAACTCCAGACTTAGCATTTGTGAGTGTGAGTCTGTGTATGCATGTCTGTTTGTTAATGACTGTGTAGAGAGCCATTCCTTTTAGGCTACTCACACCCCTTACAATTCACAGACCCAACTTTGGCAAGGTTGCTGATGTCACCCACCTAGAAATACACCTCTGGGAAGACTGCAGTCCAGTAATCTCCATAGCACATCCCATAACTGCATACTGCTATAGTGTGATAAACTAGTTATGCAGGAGTTCTATCATCAGACTGGCAACTGTGTGTTTGTGTGCATGTCTGACTGTGTAGAAAGCAATGCTTTTTAGGGTACTCATACCCCTTACAATTCATATATCCATCTTTGGCAAGGCTGCTGATGTCACACACCTAGAAATACTCCCCTGGGAAGGCTGCAGCCTAGTAATCTCCATAGCGCATCCCATAACTGCATACTGCTGTAGTATGATAAACTAGTTAGATAGGAAATCAAGCCCCCGACTTGGCAACTATGCGTGTGTGAGTCTGTGTGTGCTTGTCTGTCTGATACTGACTGTGTAGAGAGCTATGCCTTTTAGGCTATTCACACCCATTACAATTCACATACCCAACTTTGGCAAGGCTGCTGATGTCACCCACCTAGAAATACACCTCTGGGAAGGCTGTAGGCCAGTAATCTTCATAGCACATCCCATAACTATGTACTGCTGTAGTGTAATAAACTAGTAAGGTAGGAGTTCTAACCCCAGACCTGTCAACTGTGTGTGTTTGTGTGCATGTCTAAATGTGTAGAGCGCAATGCTTTTTAGGGTACTCACACCCCTTACAATTCATATATCCATCTTTGGCAAGGCCGCTGATGTCACCCACCTAGAAATACTCCTCTGGGAAGGCTACAGTCCAGTAATCTCTGTGGCACATCCCATAACTGCGTACTGCTGTAGTGTGATAAACTAGATATGTAGCAGTACTAACCCCAGACCTGGCAACTGTGTGTTTGTGTGGATGTCTGACTGTGTAGGAAGCAATGCCATTTAGGGTACTCATACCCCTTACAATTCATATATCCATCTTTGGCAAGGCTGCTGATGTCACCCACTTAGAAATACTCCTCTGGGAAGGCTGCAGCCCAATAATCTCTGTAGCGCATCCCATAACTGCATACTGCTGTAGTGTGATAAACTATTTAGGTTGGAGGTCAAACTCCCGACTTAGCAACTGTGCATGTGCGAGTCTGTGTGTGCATGTCTGTCGGTCACTGACTGTGTAGAGAGCTATGACATTTAGGCTATTCACACCCCTTACAATTCACATACCCAACTTTGGCAAGGCTGCTGATGTCACCCACCTAGAAATACACCTCTGGGAAGGCTGTAGCCCAGTAATCTCTGTAGTGCATCCCATAACTACGTACTGCTGTAGTGTGATAAATTAGTTGGTAGGAGTTCTAACCCCCAGACCTGCCAACTGTGTATTTTGTGTGCATGTCTAAATGTGTAGACAGCAATGCTTTTTAGGGTACTCACACCCCTTACAATTCATATACCATCCTTTGGCAAGGCTGCTGATGTCATCCACCTAGAAATACACCTCTGGGATGGCTGTAGCCTAGTAATCTCCATAGCATGTCCTTTAACTGTGTACGGCCATAGTGTAATAAAGGAGTTAGGTGGGAGTTCTAACCCCAAACCTATCAACTGTGTGTGTGTTTGTGTGCATGTCTGACTGTGTAGACAGCAATGCTTTTTAGGGTACTCACACCCCTTACAATTTACATACCCAACTTTGGCAAGGCTGCTGATGTCACCCACCTTGAAATACACCTCTGAGAAGGCTGTAGCCCAGTAATCTCTGTAGCACATCCCATAACTGTATACCACAGACACACATCTTAGAGACCTGGGTGTATTGCTGCTAACTAACTAGTCCGTGTGTCCAATGTGTTACAGTTAGGCTGTACACAGTGTATGGGTGATGGGCGATGATGACAGTGGCCACCAGAGAGTGGTACGTGGGCCATATACTGGGTGTACCATGGTGTAATGACAGTGTACACAGCACCCACATCCCCCACTGGATATTGTACAAACTGGAACTCATCTTGATACTCTGACATACCCACTATCACACATTGCCCATGACACCAAAACAACCCATTGCATATCACAACACTTATATAGCCAAACTGGAAGCAAAGCTCTCTTCACCCAAGACTGGACTAGACAGTCAACAGGAGAAGGTAAACACTTGCACCACACCACACTCATCACATAGTCCCTCAAAACATACATCACCAAAACACACACATAGAAATACAAAACACACACTTACACCTACATTCACTGAGGCTCTCAATAAAAACCTGCCCAAGCATCAGGGACCTCCAAATCAGAAATGCAAGCAAACTCCACCCCCAACACAACCCAAATGAGACATAGCCCACAAACTCAGTGTGCCACTCAACCATAGCCCATAAGGTATAACAATGTAACCAACACTCTAGTCATAGGTGACTCTATAGTCAGGCACACTGATGTTCCACTCACCAGGCTAAACAAGGAGAAAGTTACTGTCAGCTGCCTGTCAGGTGTCAGGATCCGCCACATAATGTACACACTCATGTCACTCCACAAGTACAAATATGACATTGTCATTGTCCATGTTGGTGTGAATGACCTGAGACGTTCCTCCCTGGACTACATGAAAAGAGACATGGAGGAGCTCTCCGATCTTGTAGCCCAAGCAGGTATGACCCTAGCCCTGAGTAGCATCCTGCCATCACCCAGAATGATACCACAGTACAAGGACAAAATGATTGACTTCAACAATTGGCTAAGCTTCTGATGTCATTCTAAGGGGATCCAGTATTTGTCTGCCTGGGACGACATGATCGACAGACCACGATGCTTTGCCAGAGATGGCCTGCATCTGTTGCTCTTGGGATTCCGGATACTGGCAAAGGCTTTTGCCACCCCTATAGTGCCTTTTTTAGGCAAGGTTCAAATGACAAATTCACCACTGTAACAGGTACAAGCAAGCAAAATGCTAGAAGTCTAAACCTCAAAATGCACTCACTCGAGGCACTCCTTAAAATGGAGAAAATCGACATCTGTGCAGTGACAGAGACCTGGTTCAAAGCTCCAGAGAGCACCCCTGCATTACCAGGCTATAATTCATACCACACCTTTCGGCCACCTAACCCAGAATGAAGCACTAAAGGTGGAGGCATGTCCATATTCATTAAGGATATCCACACCTCCAGGCTAGTTGCACAGCATAATGCATCCAAGATTATCCCAGTGCAACTAACTCTGGGCAAGACTGCAATCCAAATTGTAGCTTTCTACAGACCCCCCACCATGCCCCAGGATTCCCACTCCTCATTTCTTGATACACTGGAAAGTATTAGGGTACAACCCAACACCCTAATAATGGGTGATTTCAACTACCCCACCATTAACTGGGAAAACTACTCATGTACCAACTCTTTTGCTCAACGTTTTCTGGAATTCATAAATTCCAACACCTTGGATCAACTTATTCACATCCCCGCCAGGGGCAGCAATATCCTAGACCTGGTCATTACCAACATGGGCAACCGGTGTTCCACACCAGAGGTCAATTCCTCGTTGGTCAGATCCGACCACAAGCTAATCACCATAGACATCCATATACCACCTCCACCCCCAATTAGGGAAACCACCGTAAAAAACTTCTCCAAAGCCAACTTCACACTTCTTAAGACAGAAGTGGCAAACTTCATCACACCCATGCAGATGGACAATAGAGTTATGACTGCTGAATCATACACAAATGCACTTTATAAGTACTTACACAAGTGCATGGATCATGCTATCCCTAATGGAACCAAGATGCTATCCTCCAAAAAAAGGAAGCCAATCTGGTGGTCCTCTACCATACACAAACTCTTCAACAGAAGAAAGAAACTATTGCAAAAAAGAGTAAAATCCCATGACTGGAGGAACTCCCTGGTCAACCTCAGTAAGAAGTTGAGATCCCTCATAAAATCCTCCAAAGCTAGTTACGAAATCAAAATTGCCACTGACTCTAAAGACAACCACAAAGCATTCTAGGGCTATGTCAAGAATCTCAATGACAACACTCAGATCTGCTCTGAGTTACAGCACAATGGCACTAAATATACAGAACCAACTGATATTGCCAACATCCTGGCAGATAGGTTCAGTGCTAACTTTACCCCCCTCTCATCCCCTAGAGGGCCCATCTCTATACCGGAAGAATGCAAAGTTCCTGTAATCACAGCTGCACAGGTAAAAGCCACACTCTCCAAAGCCAAGAACACAGCATCCATAGGACCTGAAAATATCCCAGTCTGCATTCTACACAAACTACAGAATGAACTTGCACCTTACCTAAGTGCCATGTTCAATCATGGCCTCACCTCAGGCTTTGTGTTCGCTGAATGGCGCACCATGATGGTTATCCCACTCCACAAAGGGGGAGCCATGACGGACCCCAGGAACTATCGCCCCATTAGCCTGACGAGCCTGGTCTGCAAGGCCATGGAAAGTATCATTATGGAACTCATAAACAAAGACATTGGAAATCTCCAAACTGTGGACCCTACCCAGTTCGGGTTTGTAAAAGGCAGATCATGTCTCCTAAACCTGACTGACTTCTTTGAAGCAGTCACCAAAGCCATAGATGAGGGTAAGGTGGTTCACACAGCATTTCTAGATCTCACCAAGGCTTTCGGCATCATCCCCCACTCTGGAATTATAGATAAGCTCACTAAACTAGGTATAAATCCCTATGTCACAAGATAGGTTGCCAACTGGCTCATGGATAGAACCCACACTGTGAAAGTAGCAGACTCCAAATCCGACTTCAGAGCAGTAAAAAGTGAAGTACCACAGGGTTCAGTCCTGAGTCCTTTCCTGTTTGGTATCTACTTCTCTGAAGTACAGGCTAACACAGAAGGACTTTGGCTAACAAAGTTTGCAGATCACTGCAAACTAGGAGCCATAATCAGAACTCCTAACAATGTGGACATACTACAAAAGGGCCTCACTGAGACAGATGCCTGGTGTCAAAGCCATGGCCTGAAGCTCAATGCCAAAAAGTGTATTGTCATCTCCTTTGGTAAAAACTCTGTACCCATGAACTACCACATAAGTGGTAGTCTACTTAATGCCAAAAGTGTGATAAGAGACCTTGGGACACAGGTGGACAGTAATCTCTCCTTTGATAATCACATCACCACAGTGGTCAGGAAATCCTTCAACGTGGCTCATCTCATCACAAAAGGTTTCTCATCCAGAAAAAAAGAGGTCATTGTTCCCCTCTACTCATCACTCATTAGACCCATTATAGAGTACAACACCCCTTTTGGTATGTACCTCACAAGACATCTACAACAACTGGAAAGGCCACAGAAATACCTCACAAAGAGGATTACTGGCCTCAAACAGATGCTCTACGCAGACCATCTCAAAAAACTCCAGCTTTACTCCATTGCATATCACCTGCTCAGAGGCGATCTCTGCCTAACATACAAAATTATGTCAAACCCAGAGCTGTTGGACATGCTCCACTTAAAGAAATCCCAATCCCACCGAGCTACATGCTCTAGGGACCTAAACCTTGTCACCACAATAAACAGAACATGCTGGAGGGATAGATTCCTGTCCCAGAGACTTCCCATACTCTGGAACAGACTACCTATCTATGTCAAACAGAGCTCCTCATTAGCACTCTGCAAGAAAAATCTTGATGATTGGTTGGGAAATAGGAAATTCACCCCAGGGATCACTTCTGTGGCTCTGCTCGACAGGGGCACAGGAAAATAATTTTCTTGGGTGGAGAAAGCCATTGTACCTTTTTGGCTAGGCTTATATAGGCCCTAGGGCTAATAGCCTAGTACCTACCTATGAACCTATGAACAGTGGTACCACAGGGATATGCATGTAATGCACATGCCACAGGTATAGTAGGGTGTTGCATTGTGATGTCACACCTACGGGTGACAACAACAATATCTGTACTACTGTGTGGCAATGTGTATTATAATAGGAGTACATGGCCTTGGAATGGTGTACCCTGCAGATATGCAGACATGCACACATACACACATGTGGCAAGCCTCAATGGGATTCCCATGCCTACCGATCCATTTGTACAACACTGTTGTGCTGGTACTGCAAGGCACATGTAGCTGTTACAGAAAGGAGTGTAACAGGCTACATGTCATGTCCAATACAGCAGCAGCCACATCTGACTATGGCAATGGGAGTGGTGGCGGTTGTGAAGGCAGTCATGGACTTTCCAACTACAGGTGTGCTAACACACAAACAATGCTATCCTCAGTTATACACGTGTACACTTGTCAATACTGTGGTGCATTGCTGCAGGTGGTCATAGCTGTGTACCTGGCTGTTGTCCATGGAAAGAGTGGATGTGTAGGGGGTGTGTGTGCACTGGTATCATGCCACCTGCCATGTGCCAGCAGGCAATCTATCAACAGACACCACGTTAGTGACTGGCATGGTAAGAGTGACATGTATCAGCCAATCCTCTGGGTGCCTTCTACACATAGCCACCCAGGCGATCCAGTTGACATGTATGCAACATGTCGTACAACACGTGGTTAGTGTCTGTAATGGAGACCTGTACCCAAGCATATTCAGTTGACTATGGTAATGTAGTCTAGGTACCGGTGGGATGTGGCCCATACAGGGTGATGTCTCCTATACGTGACAGGTAGTACACAGCTGGCCGCACATGTTGGTTTCAATCAAGCATAGGTTGTCTGTACGTATCCCAGCTGGAGAACTGCCATCTTCACATCTGCAGAGGGACTGACAGACACCAGTTTGGCGAGTAGCTATGCAGTGGGATGAATGTGTCAACAGATGGATGTTTGACAACAATGAGTATGCCATTACTACATGTTGTAAGCCCTCATTAACATGTGCTGTACTGATGGTACTCCACAGTTACATTCCACATGTCTTGAGTATCATCCAGTAGGGGATATATATGATGACACAGCCCACACACCAGGTACATGACAGTGACCCTCAGAGTGCAGCTATGCCCGCAGGTGCTTGTTGTCAGTAGTAATGTTAGCACTGCACCCTTCCCTGGGACAGCACTGTCAACAGTAGTAATGCCATGTTACACTGCATGCCTGTGTGACAGCACATACCCTGGGTTGCTACCCCTGCATGTCACACATTCACATGGATAACAGTGCAGTGCAGGCCTCATATACTTGTGTGTCCCAGACATGACACTCAATACCCTTTGCTACGGTAATGAGTGCACTTAGACACATCTACTGTACATGGCAATACATACACATATTACAGATGTAATTTCCCAGGGTTTGACATAGCCTCTGTGTAGACAGTATTCCACAGAGTATAGCTGGAGGATGTCTAGATGGTCAGCATAGGCCATCTGTTTGATGTCTGTGATTCTTACAGTGAGGTATTTCCACTGCCTTCCCAGCTGTCGCAGCTGTCTTGCGAGGTACGTACCAAATGGGGTGTTGTACTCTGTACAGGGTGTAATGAGGGATGAGTGCAGTGGGACAAATACCCCATTTTCTCTGGATGTAAAGCCCTCAGTAATGGTGTGCCACATAGGAGGATTTTCTTACTGTTGTGGCTATGTGGTTAATGAAGGTGAGACTACTGTCCACCTGTGTCCCAATGTCTGTCAGCACACTGTCGGTGTTAAGTGTATTGCCACCTATGTGGCACTTCATGGGTACATGGTATATCCAAAGGGGATAACTATACATTACTTGTCATTAAGCTTGAGCCCATGGTTCTGGCACCAAGCATCTGTTTCTGTAAAGCCATGTTGTAGAATATCCACATCATTTGGGGATCCAGTAATGGCTCCCAGTTTGCAGTCATCTGTGAACTTTGTTAGCCAGAGTTCCGTAGTGTTGGCCTGTACTTCAGGGAAGTAGATGCCAAACAAGAGCTGTGCCAGGACCATCCCTGATGTACTCCAATTAGTCAATTGTCTGGAGCAGAGATCGGACATGGCTATGTTTGCAGTCTGGGTTCCATCGATAAGTCAGTTGACAACCCATCGAGTGACACAGGTGTTTATGGCCAGCTTTGCATGTTTAACTATGTCTCTAGACTGGGCGATGTTGTCGAAGGCCTTGGCGAACTCCAAATAGGCTGTGTGCACCGCCTTACCGTCCTCCACAGCTCTGGAGTCTGAATCAAAGTAGTCAAACAGGGTCAGGTAACAAGATCGGCCCTGCATGAGCCCAACCAGGGTAGGGTCCAGTGTTTACTGGTTGCCAATGTCTTTGTTAATGAGTTGCATGATAATGTATTCCATGCCATTGCAGATCAGGCTTGTCAGACTGCTGGAATGGTAGTTCCAAGGATCCAAGGTGGAGTCCCCCTTGTGGAGTGTGATAACTGTAGCTGTGCACCACTCAGTGGGATAGACGCCTGAGGTAAGGCTATGATTACACATGGCACTTAGGTGAGATGTATAGTTATGTAGTAGTTCATGTACTACACAGCCCGGGATGTCATCTGGTTCCATGGCTGCTGTATTCCTAGCAGTGGAGTCAGTGGATTTCACCTGTGTGGCCATGATTACTGGAATTTGGCAACCTTTTGTTACTGAGATGTGCCCTTTAGGGGGTGAGGGAGGCTGAATGTGGCACTAAATTGGTCTGTCCAGATATTGGAATGCTCCTTTGAATCAGAATATATTAATGCCAATCTGTTGTTGCACAGAGCAATTCTGAGCATTGCGGTATAGATCCTGGACATGACTATAGAATGCCCTGTGGTTGTCTTTGGAATCTATGGCGATTATATTTATGTAACAAGCTGTGGCGGATTTCGAGGAATAGCAGCTTCTTACTGAGGCTGGTAAGGGAGCAGTTTCCATTTTGGGATTATCTTGTTAACTGCAACAGTGTCTTGCTTCTGTTGTATAGACTGTTCATGGCAGTGGAGCACAAGATTGGCTTCCTTGTTTGGAGGACAGTGTTATGGGTCTATGTGGGATGACGCAATGCATGCACGAGTGGATGTACCCACACAGTGCCTTAGTGTAGGACTCACCGGTTGCACGTTCAGCTCCCATCTCCATGGGTGTCATGAGGTTTGTCATGTCTGACTTGAGTAGCATGGTGTAGACTTTGCAGAGGGTATTCATGGAGGATCCTTAATAGCAGGTGGGGGTGGGATGTGGATGTCAACGGTGATTACCTAATAGTTAGACCTGACCTATGAGGGGTGGCCACTGGTGTCGGGCATCTGACACCCATGTTAGAAATGATCAGGTCTAGGATATTGGAGACCCTGGTTGGACAATGGATTAGTTGATCCAGGGGGTTGGAATGTATGGGTTCCCAGAACCATTGGTAAAGGGTGGTGGTACACGAGGTCTTTTCCCAGTTAATGGCAGAGTATTTGGAATCACCCAGTATTATGGTGTTTGATTGTATCTTAATATTGTCCAGTATGTTCATAATGGTGTAATGAGAACCTTGGAGCATGGAGGGGGATCAGTAGGCAGCTACAATTTGGATTGCAGTCTTACATAGTGTTAGGTGCATCTGGTAATTCTCAGATGTATTGTGTTTGACACTAGACTGGAGGTGTGAATGACCTTGGTGAATATGGACACTCCTCCACCTGTAGTGTTGTGGTCTCGGTTTGTTGCTCGACATGTGTGATAAGGGTTGTATGCAGGTATTACAGGTGTGCTCGCTGGAGCATTGCACCAGGTCCCAGGTACTGCACAGATATCGATGTTCCCCATTTGTATGTGTGGCTCAGGCGAGTGCCTGTTTAAGTTTAGACGTTTAGCATTGAGTCTCATTACCGGCAGTTTTGTATGCTTGTATCTGTTATAGTGCTGATTTTGCCCTTTGAACCATGCC
>NC_056739.1:1352182837-1352197837 GCF_019279795.1 Protopterus annectens
CTTAAGGCAGCTCAGCCCTGATACCCCCACATTTTGTAGCAGCCTAGGTCATTTATGGTGCCACCCCCAGACTCAATAATACAGGGCCATATACCACTGTTACATACACTGGCCTCTGGAGTGCATAAGGGCACACATGTATTGTATAGGTGATGCCGACACATATATGGCCCCAGCCCCACCGTATGTGTGGGGGATACAACAGCAGTAGACTGATGGCAGCAATGGCAGTGAAATATACTCACAGCCCACTACAGAACAACAACCGACAGCATGACATATGTGCAAAGCTTGGTATGTAGGTGATGGACAAAGGCTGGAATACAGGTACATATGTGGAAAACTGTTGCCATACACTAAGCAAGGTACTGGTGTTACAGGATAGTCTGTAACATACCCTTAGTCAGGGAATTGAGGTTAGAAACAGACCTGGATGTAGCCATGTACTGAAAGCACTCAACACACACACTGCCAGTGTAATATCTGACACAGGACCTGTGTGGGGGACAGACAAGACATGATAGGCATAGCTCTGGCCAGCATGAGGATAGGCCCACAGTTGTGTGCTATGCAGACAGACTGCATTCCAAGGTAAACTAGTATGTACACTCACACCCTGTAATACCAGTACTATACAAAGCATAACACAACTCTACTCGCAGTCTGTCTGTAGTTCCTGATCCTCCTACAAATATGTGGATGCCCTGAGTGTGCTGGTTCTCCTGTAAGGGCTATTGCTACCTGCTGTTGGTAGCACTGCTGCCCACTCATAGGACAGATGTCCATCACACAGGAAATGTAAAGGGACCATGCACACGTGGGGATTTATAGTAGGTGGTTGCCATGACAGTGTTAATTGGGAGTAGTACACATGTGTAGTCATGTATATCTGGCTATCTGGATAAGTATATGTAGATATATTTCCACCATATGTCCTGGACATGAAGTGTAGCCCAACCCCAGCCCGTATGATCCCAATGTCGTAGCTGAACGGAATGTCAGGTATGAATAGCAGGTATACTAGTATACTAGTAGACTATTGCTACTGTCATTGGGATTGTCTTCACAGACATGGTATGTGTGGGAGGTCACATCTGCTCATAACATGTGTGCCATTGGCTACTGACAGACATCCTAAGGACATAATTGTACAGTACCGCTGCTAGCACGTAATGCCACTGTGGACTGCAGCAGAGATATTGGCCAATATATGTGGAAAGTCTGACACACTCTGTACAGTCCAGAGGTATACACATAAGCCCTTAGTGCTACACATGCGTACCATGCGTGACAATATGGATGTAGACGGCCATGTAGATGGGTATGACACATAACGACTGGTATATAATGTCCACCATAGGTTATGCATTAACACACCCCTGTCTGGCCTGACACATTATGACTGCTGGTACAGAGATGCCATGGCCACATACTACCCAGTAGATATTGACATACATCTGCACTGCATCCCACTGCCCTGTCTGACATACATGACTGTTAAGGGAGGCCTAGCAGCGGTACATCCGGCAAGTATCTGCACATGACATCCCACTGGGTAAGTACACTAAGCTGCTAGGCATGTAAGCATGCACTGTGCAGGCTGCAGGCAGACTGGCTCAACACTGGCCTACATCTCCTATGGGGGAATGCAGATGTACCTGCATATAAAGTAGGCTCAACAGGCATGTCACAGCACAGGTTAAGATACACCTGGGTGAAAGTGCATACCCACAACCAATGTGAACACAGCCACAGCCACATATGGTTAGCTAGCATGATATTACAGTATATGGACTATCTGTTCTACATCATCCTCATATGTGCCACTCACAGACTGATCCTACATATACTGGCCTGCTACACAGTTTGTTCTGATGGCTGTTTGTGGTATGTGACACATGTGTGCATGGCCCTACAAACATGTACACCAATACAGTACCATACAGTGGGGCAGCATGTAACATTAGATAGGAGGGGAACTAGAACAATGACATCTACCACAGCCTGTACACAGGCTGAAGTACATATTAGCAATACACAGACTGTCGGCATTCACCATAGGTACACAGACCTCAGTACTGTACAAACATCCACAGAATGTCTAGGTAATGTCATGAAATGTAACCACTACTGTACATAACATGTGTAGCAGTCGGATATATCACTGGCTTGTTCTCAGATATGATGACACTAATTATGGTGTACAGCACATATGCACCACTTCATGCATGACATATGTACAAAGGTTGACAAGGGTGTGGCTGGAAGCACATACACAGGGCCAATATTGACATGCTGCTGTGATAACTGCATACATTTACTGTTGTTACAGAGTTTGTTGCAACATATGTCCTATGAGGGATATGACGCCAGTTACTATCATGGCTTTCACCATCTACAGACTGCAATCCTCACACTACCTTCTGCAGTCCACAGCTAGATGCTCCGTGAGTGACACATGTAACCAAGGACACAACACTGCGCAGGCTGCAGATGACCCTACAGATGGGGATTCTTCATAAAAATGGAACTGACATGGCAGGTATTGAGACATGTACAGCAGCCATATCCACACAAACACTGTTAAACCAACATTACTCCAAATGCAGTATAGCAGCACTTACAGTCTGTAGTTAGGTCAGGCACATCCCCCTCCTGTTTGTTGCACTATTTCCACAGTGTATGTTGTTATAGGTAAACCCCAATCCATCTGAGATGCTGTTTGCCACACGACAGATCTAGTTCCTGCTCACAGTGGATGAAAAGGGCCAACACCACCATGATGTTCCTAGATATTGGAGTGTGTTTCCATACAATTAGCTATGGGAATGTTACCACAGCTGTTTCACTAGGGGAGGGCTGCAATTCATGCAGAGGCCATCAGCTGATCATGAGCATCGCTTAAAATGCACATGCTGCTGCCTAAGCAAAGCAGGTGTAGGTCTTCACATCCACCAGAGATGGGGTGGGAGACACAGACAGAGGCAAAGACATGTCAGGGAGGGGTGGGAGAGTAAAACTGAAGCATGTTTGTGTCAGACACCTACCAGCACAGGGTATCAAACCCCTGACAACTATTGTAGTGCTCTGACAGTTTGATGCAGTTATTGGATGCGCCACATGGGTTACCTGTTGCAGAGTACTCATAACAAATATGTGATGGTGAGTGACATCTCCAACCGGGATACAGTAGCTGTATGGTAGGTGACATACATGTGCCTGTCTGCATGAACAAGTGCCAGTGTCAACACAGCCACACCCTCACAGGGACACACACACATTGACACACTTGGTAGGGCCAGGTGTAGAACTCATCGGTAGTGTGATTGCCACATCACATCACTGTGCAGGTAACACATGCACCACACAGGTCATACAGGGGCTGTATGGGCAAAGGGTATGGGGAGGTGTCTGACAGACAGCACACTGCAGTATGCCCATGGGGGTTGTAGGGAGTGTGGATGTGAATATACGCAGCATGCAACACACACAAACACACAGGGTGTCAGTACTGACACGCATGGGTGCATGTCTGTATGGATGTGTGGTGTTCGACTGTGCCAAACAGCTGTCCAAGGCTAGCCGATGGGTGTACCTTGGCATCAGGCCAAATGACGATGGTCTGCATTGTGGCTCAGGGATGTAGTGTCTGCATTTGCCCACACAGGTGGGTATTGTATCTCCCATCCGTTCACCTGGGTGACTATTGTGTGTGGCCAATGCTGTGGCTCGCTTGCCATGTATGTGTTCCTTAGTCCATGACATGGATGGTGTCTGGGATGTGCACACCTCCCACATGCATATACAGGGACATGTGAAACTGTACCTGGGGTGTCTGGCCCATGTTGTGAACACAGATTATCATCAGATGTGCCAGTCCTGCCCACCTGTGGTAGGAACTGGTAATGGCTAGCAGGTTTACCCTGCACCTACATTGAGAGCATGCTAACAGCATTCCCTGTTGTCAGTGGCATCTGTCCATAAAGGGCATGTTTCCAGGCATGGTATGTCCATTGTGGGTCACATGTGATGGCACCACAGGTGGTGCAGGTGTCCATTGGGGAACATGGGGGAGGTGCGCTCTCTGCACGTACGTGCATATTGGACAGATGGATTGGGTGACATGCCCTCTGTAGCCCATTGCTGTCACTCAAATTACTATCAGTGGCCATTATGCAGTGTACTCCCCACATATTGTCTGTTACCTAGGCATGTGTGTGCATGTGTATGACACATGAGTTGAGACTGTGCTCTGGGTAATACTGGGGTTGCTAACTGTGATCGCCTGGCCTTGATATCACATGTATGGGTATGGCTTTGCACACTAGCCTCTCAGCCATTTCACATCCGGTATCCATGTACGGTGGACTTTGTGATGTATAGTAGGGCCACCATATAAGAAATATGCAAAACCTGCTCCACATTGGCCACAACCACCTCTACACAGGATACGGGTTACAAACACCACACATACCTATCATGTTTGGGAGTAAAACCCCTATCTAACTAGTTTATTACACTCCAGCACTACGCAGTTATAGTGCACACCACAGATATTACTGGAGTACTCCTTCCCCAATAGTGCATTTCACAATGACTGACATCAGCAGGATTGCCAAAGTAGGGCATTTGAAATTGACTGCGAGTGACTAGATGCATTGCATCCTACAGAGACAGTGAGACACACAAAACATCCACAACCAACATGTGTGGGTATAGAACCACTAATGGAGGTCTATATCACACTACAGCATGGAACTGTTATAGGATGCACAACGGGCAATACTAGAAAACTACTTAACCAAAGGTGTATTTCACAATGAATGACATCTGCAGGATTGCCAAAGTAGGGCATTTGAAATGTACTGCGAGTGACTAGCCTACAATGCATTGCTCCCTACACAGACAGTGAGACACAGAAAACATCTACAACCGACATGTGTGGGTATAAAACCCATAACAGAGGTCTATATCACACTACAGCATGGAGCTGTTATAGAACGCACCACAGGGATTACTGGAGAGCTCCTTCCCCAAATATGTATTTCACAATGAATGACATCTGCAGGATTGCCAAAGTAGGGCATTTCAAAATGTACTGCGAGTGACTAGCCTAAAATGCATTGCTCCCTACATAGACAGTGACACACACAATACATCCAGAACTGCCATGGGTGAGAATGGAACCCTACCATGGTTCTAATTCACACTACAGCAGTACGCAGTTACAGGAAATGCTACAGAGATTACTGGGCTACAATCTTCCCAGAGGTGTATTTCTAGGTGCATGACATCAAAGGCCTTGCCAAAGTTGGGTATGTGAATTGTGTGGGGTGTGAGTACCCTAAAAAAATTGCTCTATACACAGTCAGACATGCACACAAACTCACCAGGTTTGGTGTTGGAACTCCTACATAATTAGTTTATCACACATCCGCTCATGCTGGTCCTGGCTGGTTCTGGAGAACAGCAGGGCATACTGCTGCACCAGGCTGGCTGTGATCACTTCTTCCTCCGCCGTGCTATAGGCGGGATTACGATGGTGGGACATAACCCTGGAAGACAATGAAACAATATGTGTGAGCAAGTCATGTGGCACACGTAACTTTCTAAAGTACAGATATCAATTAACTGCCATATATAGCAACCTACTGGCTGTCAGAAGATACACACTTTCAATACCACATATCAGTTCTCAACCCACAACTGCCTGACAGTGCCTGGCACACTCTATATATCAAACCATGTTTTGCACAGCAACAAAGTTACAACAGTATGTAATACTATACAACAGTACATGGCACACTGTATATGACACAATGCACAACCTAGCCACAGGAGGTATATATCATGCTAATGCATCATGAAAAGTGTAATCCATTGCAATGATTGTAAAGTCCAGTGACAATATTACCACTATACCACACTAGTCGTTGATGGCAGACCCCTACCTAACATATGTGCACATTTGTGAATATAGGTGGCATACTGCTGTACTACACTAGACATGTTGCTAGATACGCAGTTATATCCTGTAACACACATATGACCGAGGCCATGGTACAGGCATACACACACATACATCAGACATACATACCAGACACATAGGTATGGCAACCCAGGTGACCTTTACCTGTGTACCTTACAGTACTGTGTGTCAGTAGTTACGAGACCTTATGCCTGAGGTATGTAATCTGTGAGGACTACAGGGAACGCACAAAACTGTGGTTCCAATACATGTGGACGTACACCATACTGTGCTGTTTAGGCATACAACTTCAGGTAGTACTACAGTTCATACAGGTGTTGGATTCACCAGCAGTAACACTCAATAAGCATACATGTACTGCTTTAGCCTACAATGGGCACCACAGTCGACAACAAGGGACTACGTCAGACCATATGGCATACTGCTTCTTCAGCCTAGCAATTGTATACACATCTTTTGCTAGGATCACAGCTAGGACACATAATACCATGACAGAAACAGTTTCCCACTATGCTATCACACATATACCAAACTCTGACACATTCACCAACACATTTACCATCACACTCAGTCAACCCCACATAGCAATTATTGCAACAAGTACATGTGTGTGTATCGCTTCATAGGTAGGTAATAGCCAATTGGCCCTAAGGCCTATAGAAGTCTAGACATATGCTACCCTGGCCTTTAACACACAGGTAAGTATGTTTCATGTGGCCCTGTCAAGCAGAGCCACAGAGATGATTCACGGGGTGTATTTCCTATCTCCCATACATTCATCAGGATTATTTCTGACGACAGTTGATTAGGGGCTTTGTTTGCTATTGATAGGTGGTTTGTTCCAGAGTATGGGATGTCTCTGAGACAGGAATCTATCCCTCCAGCATGTGCTGTCTATTGAGGTCACAAGGTTTAGGTCCCTAGAGCGTGTAGCTCATAGGGAATGTGATCTGTCTACATGGAGCATGTCCAACATCTCTGGGTTTGACATAGCTCAGTATGTTAGGCAGAGGTCACCTCTGTGTAGGCGGTATGCAACACAGTCTAGCTGTGGGTTTGTGAAATGGTCTACATAGGGCATCTGTTTGAGGTTGGTATTACTCTTTGTGAGGTATGTCTGTGTCATTTCCAGTTGCTGTAGATGTCTTGGGAGGTACATACCACATGGGGCATTGTACTCGATAATGGGCTTTATGTGTGATGAGTAGAGGGGAACACTGACCTATATTTCCCTGGATGACACACCTTTTGTGATGACGTGTGCCACATAGACAGTTGGCATGACTAATCTGGCACTGTGATTATCAAAGGGGTGACTACTGTCCAGCTGTGTCCCATGGTCTCTTATCACACCTTTGGTGTTAAGTAGACTACCACCTATGTGGTAGTTCATGGGTACAGAGTCTTTGCAAGAAGGTATGCCAATGCAGTGTCAACAGTAAGCTTAGGTCCATGGCTTTGTCACCAGGCATCTGTTGCAGTAAATATGACCCTGTCTCTCTCTCTCTCTCTATATATATATATATATATATATATATATATATATATATATATATGTATGTATATATATATATATATATATATATATATATATATATATATACACACACACATATACATATAAACATCTATTGGTGTACATGTAGATATACATATTGGCACATATACAGTCCACCTTTCATGGTGGGTATATCAATTATGCAAAGGTTGTGAGGTATACCATTATGTCACTATATTGCACAGTGTTGTGCAGAATGCATTGAAGGTGTTCTCAGCCCATGTAGCTTTAGCAGGCCTCACTGACTGCAAGACTACAAACCTGACGAATTATACACACAGCGTTTAACCACCACATGTCATATAACAGCACTGTATGCTGTCTTGTTTGCCACACACTACAACCTACATAGACATATGCACATAACAACCTTCAACAACATATATGTCCACCCTTCACAAACAGTTGCAGTATGTCCCTTGCAATATGCACATGTACAGATGCTAATATATCTGACACAGACAGATCTCTCTGTATCTGTGTGTCATACACACACAAGGTCCACACTGTTGTAAGTTCGTGTACCTCACGGCTGACCTGTTGGGCCTTGCTGCAACATGAACAGGTGTCACATGTGAGCACACAGTAATATTGGAGGGTGTATATATAGCTGCGAATGCTAGAGTAACATACTAGCCTGGTACAGCTGTTGCCAATGCTAAGCTACACATTAATATGACTATCATCCATTTGTTACTCTGTGACATCCATGTTTATATAACCATATGTGCTACTCCCACAGACAGACATTGTACACACTACTGTACAGAACACAGATAACATGAATCAGATGTTTGACATTTAATGCAGAACTACATATGTCACAGTCATATCCCACTGCACACAGCTTCACACTGATGTCTCCATGCCAGTAGTTATGCAGGGCATCTCTGCATAGTTACGTACTGCTACCACATATGGATGATTCAAACTATGTAGAGTACTCTTCATGAACATCTACTACATGCCAGTAAATACATAGCTGTTACATACCTTACCTTTGTATGCGTTTGTATTCCTCTGTTTCGTGTGCTTTGTAAAAGCTTTTCTTTTTATAGCTTATGATTTTCTTCAATATATATATTTTTTTTCAGTATGATTATACTTCTTTTCAATATATTATTGCTTTTGCAATATTTTTTCTTTCAATATATTTTTCTATGCAATATATTTTTTTAATCATTTTTTTATATATTTTTTTTCAATATGATTATTTTTTTTTGCTATATATTTTTCTTTTCAATAAACTTTTTTTGCAATATATCTTTTTCAATATTTTTTTTCAATATATTCTTTCAGCTTTTCTTTTTCTTGCTATATGTTACATTTTCTTTAAATATATTTCTGGTTTATCTTTTTTCTTTTTTCCTGCTGCTGTCAGCTGCGGCTGTACCTCTCTCTCTCTCTCTCTCTCCCTCCGTACTTGCAATGAAGTGATTGCATGTGTGGACAGCAAGTACAGCCTGCTTTTATAGGTATCTGCACATGTGCATGTGATGGCCTCTGCACCAATTGCTGGCCACCATTTGGCAAATGCATGCAGCTTACTGTGTGGTACTTGCAGTACTCACTGTCATAGCAACCCAATACTATAAATTGCTAAGTCAGGTAGGCGTAGCCCTTTCAACTTTCCAAAGTGGGGACCCTGCTTGTTTGCTGTGGACACCGTTGTGTAAGTCAGAAGGTTGGTATACTTCTGATAACTGATGCTAGGGGTGTAGCCAGTGATTTGAATGTTGTACTCAGACCTGAATGTAGCCACTTCCAGTACACAGTTGACAGTGTAGAACTGTACTCACCCCTACAAATGCTAACACAAGATACATGGGAGTATGTATTTTCTTTTCTACTTATACAATTAGCTGGCATACATACGTAGTTATTGAGATGTTTTCATTTTGCACATGAACTGTTTGGGAACTGCTGTACTGTGGATATTAATGTACTCACTTCTGCACAGTTTGTGCTTTTTATTTTGTTGACATTATCACAGGATGCTCATGATAACTGGACAATTCCAGTACTGAGTATGCCTACCTACGTCCTTGCTGTACCTTGAACACAGTGGTAATTTGTACATTTGGGTGGGATACTGTGTGGGGGTTGTAGAGTGCTGCTGTAAAATTATTCACTGCTAGAATGTGTGGTTCTGTTATCACAGTCATGTTATGCAATTCCACAACAACTGCTGGTAAAGTTCCACAGAACAGGTTTTGTGTTATGGCATTCCTCTTTCCTTTACATTTACACATTCTGATGCATGATATATATATTTCAGCAACAACCTGCTGCATATCTTCTGTGGCCTAGTGGTACTTCATGCAGTCTAGTGTGTCCAAGGTCTGGGGTTCGAGACTGACAGTGGTGTTTTATTTTGCTGCTGAGCAGAACAAGGCCCCTCATATACAGGGTGACTAAGGCACTTTTAAGCAGTTGTAAGTGGTTTGCGCGGGTTTGCACGATGCTTAGCAATACTTAGCTAAGTGCACACATGCACACACTCATGCAAACCTGCTTACTACTGCTTAAAAGTGCTTACTCACGCTAACCCCGCACTCATTTCTTTGAAAGAAAAGAAAATGGGGAGATAGGAAAGTGGTGAAAAGGGGGCACAAAGAGGGAAAGACAGTAGGGAAAACAGCTCGGGATATGCAGGACAGGTGTAGGGAAGGTCCATAGCTGCCCATTTCTTTAACAGCAACAGCTGTGCATATACTAGTAATTTGGAGGGAAATTTGAAACCTTCCACCCCTGAGAGAGGGGTGGGGACAACAAATTATGTTGTACTGCCAATTAAATTTCAGTTTCTGTGTCCAGTGGACATTTGTGCAAAATGGGCAGCTATGTATGGGGTGTAATTTTTTTGTGGGAGCAGATTGCCCTTTTTTTTTTTTACAGGTGAGAGTGGAATGTGGGGTAGGGGAAGTAGGTATATTTGGGGAGGTAGGTTGGGGAGGTAAACAGACAAGACAAACAAGATGCATTCAGGGGCGGAATATGACACATGGGGTGGGTGAACACCATTGACGGGGAAGGATGTTTGGAAATCGCAAGCCCATGAGTCCACATATGGCAACAATGGAACTGAGATCCACACCCATGGGCAGTTACCACTGCACTTTCACAGCCCAGAGGGTGGCTGTGCTGGGGGCTGTGTAGGAGGGGCTGGCTCACCCATGAGTCGCGCCACTCTCGCCTCGAGCTGGCGTAGAGGATCAGCGACTGAATGCTGGATCTCCCTATGCACAACAGCCTGAACCTTTTGGAGGGTGCTAGGTGGCCCTACTCTGGCCACACTTGCACGGGGGGGGGGGACGAGCCCCATCCCTTGCAGCGCTTCCACTCAAAGGTGGCACAGAGCCAATGGAGGTGGAGGTCCCAGGCTGGGAACCGGACCTGCTGGTGCCAGGTGCCATCGCCAGCTGAGGTGGGACAGGTGGGTCCGCTGGGACCGGCCTTCCCATACGTTCTATGTTTAGGAGGTTTAATGACAATATGGGTTGGTAACAGCCAACAGCATTCCAAATTAGTTGTAACAGCATGCAGTAATATTCCCATTAACCCAACACACCAGAGTTCCAACAGTTGAACAGCAAGCATAACACATGCATATATAGAACAACAGAGAGCATTCCAACAGCATGCAGGATTGATTGGTGGCAACAGGCCACCAAGATTGTGGCATTTGAACAGGGCACATGCATTAAAGTAAATGCAGATATTTATAAACCAAAAGGACATATGTCCCAACAAATGTTTTGAGGTTAGATATACCCATTGAGGTGTAGAATTGCATTGTTTATGCACATACAGTAGGGTGTAAAAAGATATCTCCATTAACATCTTATATGTACTTATTGTTTACATTACATTCCTATTGACTGCAGGTGTATATCCCCTACATGTATTATTACACTAGGCAAAGTCCATTACGTTGTGAAATGGGTTTGGCTAGTTCCTTATATACCTGACCTGTATCTGACATGCAAACTGTCCAGGATGCAGATGTTACTGCTACGTATTTATATATTTTTTTATATTTATATATCTACATATCTGGATGTGTTCAGGTGACATTATCGGTTATATTTCTACAGCCCCCTACATTTCTGACAGCACACTGACATTTCTGGGGAACACATTAACAAGCTACCCGTGTGCCAGATTTAACTTTGCATGCCAGCCATTAACCAACAGTTGAGGACTGTATATATGCTTCCCAGCTACTGGCAGTCCCTTCACCCACTTTATATGGGCCTGGCCAAGTGTGGGTTGACAGCGCTTAATACAACATTACTATTTATATAATGCAAGAGTACAACAACATTTCGAAGTAAGTGACACAACACACCCCAGGAATTATACCTTTAATTACATTACACACTTTTCTGGAGGTTCTCTCATTTATTTGCTATTACAGTGCATGCAGAGGACTTATTCAAGACATATTATACCTTTATTAATGGGTTACAACACTCTTTTTCAGACTCTCTCACTTATTTTATATGACAGTACATGCAGAGAAATTATTCAGGACTTATTATACCTTTATTAATGGGTTACAATACTCTTTTTCAGGCTCTCTCACTTATTTTATATAACAGTACATGCAGAGAAATTATTCAGGGCTTATTATGCCTTTATTATTGGGCTACAGCACTTTTTTTCAGGCTCTCTCACTTATTTCATATAACAATACATGCAGAATAATTACTAACCTGCCTGGTGGCGCAGCCTTAGCAAACTATCTGCATAGGTTTGCTGATTCGCAGCACAGACACCTGCAGCTGTGAAGTAAATGAAGGGATATTGAGACATACCTGTCAATTATATAGACTACAATAGCAATTCTTACATACTCCATTCCATGGCTACCTACTCAGTAGTGGGGCATTGTCATTTCCACGGGCCTCCTGTATCCATTGGTTCAGTTGGTCCTGCTTCCATCTCTTCAGGCCTGCATGGTGGTGTCTGACCTGCTCACCAGTCCGAGGGACGCCTGTGGCACTGGTGAGATCATGTGCTAGATGGTTCCAAGATTCTGCTTTGTACTCCGTGCCTTGGAACTGGCCCTGCAGGAGTCTTGCATCATGATGATGGACGAGGAGCCAAACCATCAGTTTTGACTCCTCAATGCCCCACCATTGTGCTCAAAAATGAGAGCCCTCTCCAGCACCGGCCATTCTGACTGCAGATGGGAGCTACAACCAGTTATGGCGATTATTCCCGCATATGGAGCTTAAATATGCCTCATTTCCCGCACTCATTTGTGATTGGCCAGTTTTGAAAATTCTCAGCTGAGTGCACACCTGCTTAGCACTGAGTAAACTTTCATTAATATGTAATGTATGTTGACAGTGCATGAATAGCAAAAGCTGTCATGGCTTAGTGGTTCCGTACTGTGATTATGGTGCACAGTATCCTGGGTTCGAAGCCTGTCATTGCTTTTTATTTGACTACTGGCCTGACAGGCTAGGAGGTGTGGCTATGTTTAGCTGACTTTGCTCAACGTTGCCCAACGTTGCCCTACGTTGCCGGACGTTGCACTAGTTGGCACGGTACGCAGCTACGCGCAAAGCCATTGCGCTAGTTAAAGCTGTGCTTAGCTATGGGCAATTATTCTTAAATGTGCTTAATACTGGTAAATGTTACTTAGCAGTGCTTCACATTGCTTAAGATAGGTTACTTATACATTCATTAGTATGCATGACCGTTTCACCTTCTTATATATATTTAAAATATCGTTCACTACTACATAGGTCATTTCAATGCATTTTAATAAAATTTAAAAGGTAAATGTCAGGAATTATTTTTATGCACAGATTTCCTACAGAAAATGGAAAGGGGAGTGGTAGGACTTGAACTGGGAATGCCTCCTCTTTGTGCGAAGGCTCTACCACTACGATATTGCTATTTGGCTTAGTTTGCATAGAAGTGGTTTATTATCCTCTTCGATTTCTAAACTGCTAACTGTAGCTAAGCAATGGGCACACCCGCGCACACACACGCAAATATGGGCAGCTATATCAGGAATAATAAAAAAAAGTTGTTTTACATTTTATTTCATTTGTACAAGGGTTTTGAATGTGGGGGAGTGTAGTGTTGGGGGTATTCACATTTGAGTGGACTCACTCATATCTGCTGACATTTGCAGATTTAGGCACTTGCAGGGGCGTGGATATCTGGACTGCTTGGCAGTCTGACACGTCCCCTGCACTCCTACACGGTCCATGTTAGCCTTAGAGTTGAGTCAGCGCGCCCTCATGAATATGCATGGCATGCTGACGTCATACTCTTAGGCTGCCATTTCCGTGTAAGACTTAGTCTTACATGGAGGATTATTGAATCCCCCCTTAGTCTTTTGGCCAGGATAGACAAGAACATTTTATAATCAATATTTAACAATGATATGGGGCTATAGGATGCACACAGTTGGGGGTCCTTACCTTGTTTCAGAATGGGGGAAATTATTGAGTACTTCCACGAGGGAGGGAACATTAAGTCTTGTTTAACCATGAAGAATGTGTTTAATAATAACTTTATTGTGTGCTCTGGAAGAATTTTATATATTTCTTGGATTATCCCATCTAACCCTTGGGCTTTATTATCCTTCAGATTTTTAACTTGTTCTTTCACTTCTGCTAAGGTTATTTGTTTATTTAGGGTAGTATTTTGTTGTTTTGATAGTTTAGTCCTGATATTTTCTTGTCGAAATGTATTACATAGTCTGAATCTGATGGTGATTGCATGTCATTGATTGACAGATAATGATTTCTGTGTTATTATTCTTTTATTTAATTTCATTAATGTGATTTTGTTTATTAATTTGTTTGGATCTGATAGCTAGTTTATGTAAATGTCTGGGGTTTACTGAATAGGACTGTAGTTTAATCTTTTCTAAGCTTATAGCAACCTTATGATTCAATATTTCGAAATATTTGTGGTTTAGCTTAGAAATTTCAGTAAGTACTGCTTAATCATTTGATTTTAAATTTAGTTTTAACTTATCTATTTTGACTTGTAAATCAAAAGGTTCCTTGTCCCATTCCTTTCTCCTTTGAAAATACCAAGCTTTAACTCCACTAAAGTATGATATCTGTTATTTCACCATTATTGTTGTTTTCCATAAATGCATTTATTTCTTTTAATAACCACTCCTTAAAACATTTTAACTTAGTAACATAGGCTGGGATTCTTTGAAAAATTATCATATCATCTTTTTTCACAGTCAAGCTGAACAAAAAGGCATTGTGGTCAGATAGTGACAGACTGCATTGAAACATCACTTATTTTAGAGTAAAGAGTGTTAGAAACAAAAATCTTATCAATATTAGTTTGTGTGCCAAATCGGAAAGAATAATGAGTGTACTGAAGTGAATTTTGAACTCCTAAATTATTTATGTCTCTAAAATTCATTGAGGCTATAAAACTATTTATCTTTTTATCTTGTGTC